>NW_015094509.1:18664131-18724065 GCF_001431845.1 Calidris pugnax | reverse complement strand
GGGGCGGCGGCGGTGCGCACCGCCTTCACCGACCCCCCCGAGCAGGTGCCCGAAGCCGTCTCCAACAAGAAGCGGTGCGTGAAGGTGCTGAAGCAGGAGCTGGGCGGGTTGGGCATCAGCATCAAGGGGGGCAAGGAGAACAAGATGCCCATCCTCATTAGCAAGATCTTCAAGGGGCTGGCGGCCGACCAGACCCAGGCCCTCTACGTGGGCGATGCCATCCTGGCCGTCAACGGCACCGACCTGCGGGATGCCACCCACGACGAGGCGGTGCAGGCGCTCAAGCGGGCCGGCAAGGAGGTGCTGCTGGAAGGTAGGGGACCGGGGGACGGACAGACGGCACGTCCCGCCAGCGCGTCCCGGGGCGGGAGGCTTGGGGACAGGGCGGCTGGGCTGTCAAAGAGGCGGCGGGGCCGAGCCGGGCTGTGCGTGAAGAGCTGCCCCCGCGCTTCTCCTGCCGCTCCCCCGGGCGGCTTTCCAGCGGGGAGAGTTTTATTCCCCCGCACCCCGAGCCGCGCCGGGACTCCCGACGGCGGGCGTTAGGGTCGTAGACCCTCGGGAAGGGACCAGCCGGCTGCCGGGGAGCGGGGCTCGAACTTTCCGTCCTCTCACCGGCCGCCGGAGCCCTCCCCGCGGCCCCGTCCGTGGGCGGCCGCCCCTGCCCCTCGCAGTCCCGTCTCGTCCCGGCGGCGGGTGGGCTCCCCGGCTGAGGGGCTGGCGGGGGGAGCCTGGCCCACCCCCGCCGGGGCGACAGAGCTTCAGGATCTGCCGCCTGGACGTTTCGGCGGCTTTTCAGCCCAAGAAAAGTGGGGGGGAGTTGGGTGCCGAGAGAGGAGGGGTTAACGGAGTGCAAGAGCCCCCTCGGGCCGTAAGCGAAGGGTTTGGGTGACTTTTCCCGAGCTCGGGAAACTCCCCCGCTGTCCAGTTCTTCCTTGCCCCCTTCCACCACCCCGCTCCCGACTAGGAAAGAAGGGGAGAAGAGGCTTGAATGAAGCTGGTGGTGCCTCACTGACACGTTAACCATCCCCGCAAGCAGCGGCTTTCCTTTCCTTTCTCAAGGGTGACTGAAACAGTTTTGCAAGAAGTAGCCTTAGAAACCGAGCCCGGCGTGGGCGGCAGATGTTGGAGGAGGCGTGGAAGGACGGTGTCCCCCCAGAACGGGTGGGATGTTGGGGAGGGCGTGAGCAAAAGCAGAGCCGGGTTCCCCGGGACAGCGAGTTCATGAGGAGGGAGGCGTTCGCAGGCATTTCATCCTGGTCTGTTCACAAGGGCTAATTTACGTGCTCCACCTGAGAGAATGAACAGCTTCAGAAATGCCCTTGGCGCGTGTTTGATAAAGTGATTGCGTACTTCCCCACGAGTTCGTTTAACCAGAGGTCAGTGGCATCTGAGGCATGCTGCTGCGCCTTCTTCCCCTCTGTCATCACCTTCCTCCCAGCCACAGGCACTCCCACCTCGCTGTCCCTGTAGCCCTTTTCGGTACCACACATTTTTTTCACGTGTATCTTTCTGGTGCTTATTCTGAGGAGCAAAGGAGGTGCACAACCAGCTATGACATATAGTGAAGGAAAAAGTTTGAAGGGGAGGGAAGGTGAGAAAACATCATCCACGATAGTGTCTGCTGAGAAACTGTTTGGTGTTGTCCACATGACAGTGAAAACTGTGAAGGGTTAGTGTCCTGAGAGGGCTGAAGAAGCTGAGGGCAGTTGCATGGGGGATGCTGCCTGCCTGCCCCGGGCTGCTCCTGGTTCCAAAGTGCATCTTGTTCCAGCCAAACTGCTTATGAAGATACCTGTGAGGTCTTAATATGAACTTCTCTTTGAGGCCGTTGCATCTAAATTCTGTCACTGGTCTGTTTACACAGTTTAAGGGCTTCCTGGGGTGCAGGGCAGGTACCAGCTGACCTTTGGTGGGATCTAATGAGTAATGTATATAGTGCCTGCAGCAGTCCCTCTCCTTCTGTGTGGTGCCTGCAGTAACAGCACCTGAACAGTGGACACTGCTGCTGGATGAGTCTTAAAAACCCCTCAGTTTTGTTCCCATAGGAGCAAAGATGAACCCGTTTCAGCGTGGACTCTTAGCACCATCCTTCTCTCCACTCCTTTGTCATCTGGCATTTTTTTGCTTGGCAAAGGCTGACGTGTCTCAGTGGTTCTTTCTGTGACTGAATTTGTCACTTGTAAATCAAGAGCATATTTCAGTGGTCACCCCTGTGTCGAGTTAAAATATTCTGACACTGAACTCAATATTTTGTCCTGCCTTTCTCTTGCTATTTCAGCGGAATAACCAAAAGGAGAGTTGGCCGCAGCATTGCCCCAGGAGGTGCTACTCCTTCAGCAGGGAACCTCTCTATGTGAATGGCTTCTGTAAACAGGCAGTTTAAAACAATTCCCTGCAATTCAATTTCCCACTTTGAAGCTCTTTCTTCAGTAGTACAGTCTAAAATGGTCTTTTTATTACTAAAGGAAGGAAAAACCAGAAGTTGTTTTTTTTTTTCCCCTTTAAAGTACAGGAGGGAAAGCCTTGATTTTCCTTTCCTTTCCTTTCAGACAATAGGAATTTGCCATTTCCTGACTTCTTAGAGAGTTATATATTGCAAAAAGCAGCCTGTGCCAGGGCAGGGCAAGACCCCTGCGCAGCTTCTCTCTAGGATCTTTCTCCAATTAACAGAGCAAGGACAGCCTGTGTTTCCAGGGTCAAAATGTAACGTTCACATTTTCAGGGAGGTTCTGAGACTTGCTTGTGACTTCCAGACCCGGAAAGATGAATTTGCAAAGATATGGCAAGGTGTGAAGCGGGAGGGACACATTTTACAGTATTGCCCAATGCTTTCTGTGTTCCTGGAAAGGGTCTTATGGTTGAGTATTTCCTAGAGGTTATCGGCAGTGGCGATGTGGTCAGTATGGCTCAATACACCCGACAGCAGAGTGCTGGAGCCCGTCTGTTATATTGCTGAAATTGCTTGCTCAGTGAGATGAGGCATTTACCAGCTCAGCACTAAACTGTAGTCTCTCCTGCATTCCTGTGCGGGGAGGAAGGGAGCGGAAAATCCCTCCCCAAGCTGCACCACGCGTGGGCGGCAGGGCTGGCACTGGGGTGGGTGGTGGGAGGAGGAAGGTCTATGAAGAGGGGAAGGGATGGGGCAATGCTTTGTTTGCTCAGTTCTCCCTTTTGCTCCATTGATCATCGTCTCTGAGCTGGCAGAGACAGGAATTATTTTCTGAAGGGTTAGGGGTGGCATAGCTGCAGTCATGGTGCTGGTGTGGGGTGGCACAGCTGTAAAGCCCAGTGGGATGGGTCCTACTCTAACAAGTTTAATAGGCATCCTGGGTTGTTTGGTCCTCTCATTTTACACCCTGAAGGACATCGTTCTCTTGCAGTCCTCACTTGCATAGTCCAGCTATTAAGTTAAAGTTGTATAAATCAGTTCTGTTTTACAGGTCTGATCTGTGGGGTTCGCCAGGGTGCCTTGAAATCAGGTTGGATTTGATAAATGGAAGGGAAATAAGTCAACAGGTGACACTGCCATAGGAAGAGCTGTAAGAAGGTTCAAGAGGAGAAGGAGGTGGTGGTGAGGAAGGGCTTGAACCCTGAGAAATCCTGCTCTCTCTTCATCTGCAGGGATGGACCTCTTCTGCCTGCAGGGTTTAATTCCCTATCTTTCCATCATGGCTTAGACATCGGTGGAGGGGAGCAAAGCAATGATCAGGGGCAGGACAAACACTCGTGTTGGGCTCGTCAGCCCTAGATGGCTTCTCAGGTGTTCAAGACATCAGGATGGAGCTTCTCACCAGTGTTCAGGAGTGCAAAGAATTTCCCAATGTGAAAGAAGAGATAGTCTCTTTGTACAGTGCATGTTTGCAGGCCTGGAAGGCAGCTAAAATTATGACAGTTAGTGTTTGTACATATAATTTCCCTGTGGTTTGGTTAAATTGGGTCTTCTTAAATAAGCACTTTGGAAAATCAAGCAGCCCCTCTTGTGCCATGTGAAGCACATTACATTCAAGTGACTCTCAAGACACAAAGGTGTTTGTTTTAATCAAAGCATCCTAGATGAGAGCAGTCCCTTGGTATGCTCTGTAACTGAGCTGGTTGTGCTTTACTCGTATTCTCTGGGTGTTCAGTAAAAAAATGAAAAATTGAAGTAGCCTTCAGGACACCACTGCATGATGCTGTATGTGAATGTGGAGGGAAAAAACCACTTTAGTGTGTTTTTTGCTAGCTAGCAGATATTTTTTTAGATTGTATCACTTCCAAACTCGAATGTGTGTGGAAAAGCTTCTTGATGATGATGGTGGAAGGTATGTAGCGGGAAAAGCAGCATCTTCTCAGTGCTGCTAGAGTTTTTTATTGGGCTTGAGTGATTCCCAGTTAAATTAACACAATTAAAAGGCGGGGGTTACAGCTCCCTTGAGAAGTGGCTCAAGGGAGCCTCTCTGGGCTTGCAGAAATTTCCCACAGAGAGGCAGCCCCCTGCACAGTGAATTTTAGCATATCAACAGTGGACTGCAGTCACCTTCCGTAGCCCTCTTGGGAGTAATCCACAGCTTTAAAGCAATGTAAGAATAAGCATGGTGCCATCTGTACCATAGTAACATGTATTATTTTCCAAATAATATTTCTGTAAGAATTTTCTTTGGATGAAGCAAAACGTTTCTGCCTGTATGAATTACATGCTGAATAGTGTAAAATAGGGTTACTTGTTGGCTGTGTTTTTCTATCTTATCTATGTTTTCATGTTTCTTTCAGTAATGTAGTGACAACAGGAGATTTCTGTGGGTTAACAAAATACAATATTTATCTAAGAAAGCGTGACTCTTGCAAGCATAGAAGAAAAATGAGGCACAGGGCACTTAATAAGTGCCTACGTGACATAACTACTTACTACAGTCAGGGCTGTAAATCTCAGTGATTGCAAATTGTATGCATAGTTGTTCGCGCTTCCAGTAAACATATGGAGAAAACACTTTACCTTTTTTTTTTTTTTTTGGTGCCAGCAAATATGCAGTTAGGGAAATGCTTTGTACTTAAAGGCCATACCATATTTCGTAGCTTGTGTAGCTGCTCTTGGCACACAGCAGTTTGAAAGTGAAATTGAAAGGGAAAGGAGCAGGTAATCTCATTCTCAAGAATACCAGGGCTAAGCAGTCCTCCGGAATGTCAGTTTTGATTGTTTCAGCTGCCTGCGGCTGCTGGGGAAGGTTGAGTGGGAACACTTGATGTGTCTTTCATTGATTAGATTAGATTACAGGCTAATTTAGCAGTCCAGACAGTCTGTATCACTTTTCACAGATAAGAATCAGTACATCCTCTTTGCAGTAAATCTGGTACAAGTCCTCTTTCTCAGTTACTGTAAAGAAAATAAGGCAGTTGTGGGCAACACATTAGTGGATTTATTTCAATCAAGTGCAGGATGCCCCCTCAACCCACCCACCTTGGAAATCATATACTAAGTCCTGTAGAAGTGACTTAATACCACCTCCTTAAGGGTGCTTAGAAGATTAAGTATGTCTAGGGATCTGGGATTCAATTCCACATGCAGAGTCTACATGTTAAGTATCATTAGAAAAAAAAGCATTTCTTAAAATCCCAGCAGTAATTCCTTTGTGGAAAATTAAATTGAAAACTTGGTATAAACTCTTTGAAGAATCTTTAAACCATTAGACAGAATAAAATTGAAAGCTGAAGGCTTTTGCTACAGTTAATGAAACAGAGTTTGTATCTTAATTTTGCCGTGGCAGGTGCCTTTTCACTGAATGCCCCTCCCACCCTCCCAGGAAGGCATTTTCACACAGGTGATCAGCAGTGGCATTGCCTCTCCCCATCCCTGCCGCCCACTGGGTTTGGGTCAGAAACACTCACTGCACATCTGTCCCAAGGGGGCTGGTGAGGAGTCTCCGTAATTCAAACCAGAGTTTGGATTTGGGACAGCCCAATTCAGCTGCTGATCCTGGTAGGCTGATGGTTTCAGGTATAGGTTGGGAAGGGTTTTAAATTTTCCTAATCTTACTGTTTTCATAACACATAGTGTGGAGCTTCTCCTGGTAGTAATTTATCTGTAAACTTGACTTTAAGTATAGCATCCATTTGTGTGCATTGGAAGTTCATAAGTGCTGAAGAGTTTACCGTATCTATTTGTAATCTGTTCCAGTGGTCACTTACTTCCAAGCTTTAAGAACACATTACTTCCATTCCATTTTTCTAATTTAGATTTCTGATCATAGGATTATTTTGTACTTTATTCTGCAAGATTATGTTACCATGGCTACTTGTTAGAATTGCTACAGCTACTTCAGTAGAAGGAAAATTGGAGGAAACAGTAGTTCAAGAGAGCAATAGCATACAGAAATGAAGAAAATACGATGGGAACAAAGCAGTCCCAGCAGTGCGCTCTGGCTTTCCAAGTCTGAAAAAATTCTTCAAGCATCTCAGAAAAATAGTTGGTGAAGAAGTGATGGTAGCAGTGTTTCTAGAACATGCAAAAAGTCTTTTAACTATATATCATATAGGGTTTGCGAGTAGCCTATATAACCTGGGTTTGCTGGCCTTGATGTGGTGGGTGGAGGTAAGTGAGGTTCATCTTTCTTACCCCCTCCTGACCCCTCGTTGGTCTCACTACAGTGGCTGGTGTGAAGTGAGCTTTGCTTGGCTCAGCTATGTCACCTCTCCAAACCTTAAAACTATGTTGAGGAGAGAAAAATACTGCTGTCAGCATAAGCTGTGCCTGTGCTCAGGGTCTTTGCCAGGACATCTGTACTCGGAGCGATCACGGAGAGCATCGTACTGTTGTGGCAGATTGGGAAAGAGCTAGGACTCTGAATAGTGGGAATAAATAGTCTGTTTTGGCAGGGGCACAAAGCTCGTTGTAGAGATGGGAAGGAACATCAGGGGAGTGGCAGCTTTTGGTACATGCCTCGAGGAGAGTCTGCAAGAAGGGAATGAGATGTTTGAAGGGAGGCCTGGCTGATTTGGGCTAGAGAAGTTTGTGACAAACTAAACGGTCTGTAGAAAGTGTGGAGTTCTACTCATCGCTCATACTACGTGTTGGAAGGCGCGTTCTAAGCCTCCTTCATCTTCTTAAATAGACAGCTGTCAGCTGCTATTTTGCAAGACCAGGAAAGCTGCTCTGCTTGGTCTCTATGCTTTAAAAGATGGCTAATGGCCCTGCCTTCTGTGCTTTGCACTTCTGGAAGAGAGAGGATTCATTGAAACTATGGCACCCAGCATCTTGCAACATCTCAGAGTCCAGCAACACTGAGTAATGGAACTAGGACATATAAATTTTTTACCTAACTCTGCTTACAGGAGAAGTTGGGAAAAGACAAAATTGGTTTGTCCATCATCCACTTAGCTATCAAAATAAACTTTTATCTACAACATAATTTAACAAGCTTGCTTACAAAAGGTTTAATCAACTGTGACTAGTCCTTCAGTTTGCCTCACCACTAGATATTGCCTTGCTGTTGGGTTAAGTTTGTTCCTTCATGTAAATTAAATTAAGGGAAATAATTTCTGCATAAGTCTTTGGCAGACTTGAATTTCTGACTGCTGCTACTGTACACTTCTGTTACGGTCTGGCTTTAATTTTGTCTGTCTAGAGCTTGAACTACTGAACTGGTTATGGCTTTCACGGCGCATATACTAAGGGCACGACAGAGTAGGTCACTGCCAAAGCAGCACATCTGTATTGTAGCAATTGGGTAAAATGGAGTTCTTAATTGTAAGGAAATGAGCCAGAACAGTGGATGTGGAGAAACTGTCTCTGATTGGAAGTGATTAACACATAGCACACTCCTTCTAAAAATGTTGTGCAGATTTTTGCTGAACTGTTGGAAGTCATACTTGTTGGCACAGCTCTAAAAGTCATCAAAACTAAGGCTGTGGCTGTGTTTATTCCTCACTGCTCAGGAATGTTTCCGTCTAAAGATGACATTTGAGCGGTGAGCCTGCTTCAGGCAGCGCATAGGTGAGTAACTTCTGTGCATCTGCATCTGTGTGAATAGCTTCTGTTCACTTTAATGGCATGCTAAAAAATGGTAAATTTCTGGTATGGTGCAAGTATCTGAGAAACAGGATCCTTTTTCCCAGTATTTTAGAGACATATCATAACTTTAATTTTTTTTTTTTTTTTTAAATTTTTAAAAAGGGCAGTATCAGAATATAGATTCACATCTGACAAAGGAGGCACAACTCCAACAGATTTACTCCAACAGATAACATGACCTCATGGGACTATTTATCAGCCTCATGTGCCCTTTCAGGGAAATAAGGCCATTAGTTAAGCTTTATGTTCCATTTGCCATAGGCATATTCTGCTGGTGCAATACCTATTTTGGCTTTTAACATAATCAAGTAGTTATGAGAGAATATTGAAAGCTATACTGTGGAAATAACGTATCTCCACTCTTGTCTGAATTATTTCAATAATAGCTGTTTCCAGGATGATTTACTGTACTAACACATGTTTTAACTGCCATTGGCTCTGATTCTGCAAGGAGAGCAGGAGGCAGCTGTGTGAAGGTGAAGATGCTGGAGGGGTTTAGTGTTATCCAGCGTGTAGCTTATGAAGCTGCTTTAAGCTAATAGTTTTAACTCAGGCAGTGAGAGTTTATCTGTATATCCCAAAGTTTGGGCTTTAGCCACTGGGAAGCAGCTTGGAAGGACTGAGATGGTAGTGGGGCTGGCAGGACAGCAGCAGCAGCAGTGATTTCCCTTGTAGCAGGCAGTTTCCCGTTGGTCTTACGCTGGCAGGAGCCAGCAGGATCCTTCTCTTGCTGACATGAAGCCAAAGGAGAGATTTAATTATTGGATGTTCAGGAGTATTTTCCAGGAATGAGGTGAGAGCATTTGCCTTCAGTACTCACTGCTTGAATTCTTTGTGGGGATTTTGTGGTTGATTTGGGGGAGGGGGGAGGTTGGTTGGTTGTGGGATTTTTTGTCTTGTTTTGTTGGGAATGCTGCAGACAGGAAAAAAGGCTTCCAATTTACCATTGTTTCCCAAAGAACACATTATCCTCAGTAACTATCTGCCCCTTTTGATTTATTTGTCCTGTCTCATGCAGTGGTCAACTCTCCTGGCACACAGCCTCCATCAGCGATGCATGGGTGGGATGGAAAGGTGTCTCCAGAGAACCAGCAGGATTCTTGTAGGATTACCTATTGTGTAAATACACACCTAAGCACAGAGACACACACCGTAAGATGTATTTATATACATACTTCTGTAATGAACAGCCCCATCAACAGGCATTCCTTGTTTGGGACTTGACCATCAAATGTGGTTGAGGCCAATGTGGTTGTACCAGCTTATAGGCTGCTGGGGCTTTGCCAGGTCTGGAGAGGCTGAGCTGATGCCCATGTTACCCATCAGGTCTCTCCATTGTGAGGGCAGTGTGGTGGGCTGTCCTGGCTCAACACTGCATGGAGAGGCTTTAGGTACCACACACCTGGAAAGCCTCTTCCAGAGCAGGGGTTGTGGCTGGAATAAAGTCAGGTAGATGTGCTTACTGCAAGAGGAGAGCAACCTTCAAGCTGGAATGACTGGGATGATGACAGCAGGCTCTTTGTGAAGAGCTCCAGGTGTTATTACTGTGCTTTGCCTAAATTAAACCCGTCTAGATTCTAGATGCTCAAGTAAATGGCCAATCAAAGTGTTAACATAGCTCAAATTCTTCCAACAGCTGAGGGAGTCCTGAGCACGCTGGCAGGGAGAGACACAAGCAACGCTTAAACCTGCCGACCAACCCCAAGGTGCTACAGCTAATCTGATTGAAGCCTCTGTTGCTCCCGTGGCTTCTGCTGCCCTCTTCTCTGCAGGAGTAGTGGTTGGGTTGCAGACTGATGCCGAGGTGTTTATAGACATGGCTCTTATCTAGCCCTTCGGAGGAAATCTGTATTTCTGCCTTAAAAAAGGTAAAAAACCTCATAGTAACTTCAGTGTTCTTCATGTTTGTGGAACGCTGGAGAAGTGTCCTTCCAAAAAGGCAATAAAAGAAAACAGCATTTTCATTCAGGAAGAATGCAAGTGAAAGCAACTAGTTTTAAAAGGTTCCTGGTCCATTCAGTGAATGGCTGGCTGTATAAATAAGCCAGACCTAAGTGATGTATGAGGGCGGTCATAAAGAAAACACTGCAGTAACAAACACGTGGAATTTCCACTTAACACATTAAAATCAAGCCTGAAAGGCTCCATTAAGGAAAGCCATAAGTTGAAGTTCTACGAGATGGCGTATAAAATATCCCTGAAACTAAAAATGATCTTGTGTCAGTTTTATGTTTTCCTTTCACTGTGTTATATCTATTGTAATGAACACGTGGGATAGACTATCAAAAGAGGAGCACTTTGTCTGTGAAGCCTTGAGGAAATAAATAGTGAGTCTGGGCATATTATAAATTTGACCCAATAAAAATAAACTAAAATTGATTCTGGGCTTTGCCTGTGTAAGGACTGCTATGCTAAGACCATTCTGTGTTGATCTTGTTTTATATATACATTGAACTTTTCTGCTAGGCATACCTTGACATGTGATATTTAATGCTTGAGTTTTTATTCCAAGTATTGCCAGACCTTTCTGTCCATGTGCATAAATAGCATTAAGACCCTAGAAAGGTTTCAAGGTTCACACTCTTTAAAAATATTGAGGAACAAATACCTTTTTGTTTTTGAGGGAGGAAAGGAAGGGTTGACTTGAAAACACACAAGTTTCTGTGGGAATCTTTATGATGTTTTAATTTGAAATGACATTTTATATTTAATAGGAAACCAATTTGCTTTCAAAAGGCTGGCTTGAACTTGCATTTAAAAACCTTTCTAAATAGAATGTTCTATGTGGAATAGCAGAGAATTACCCAATGCACCTTCTCCTCGGTGAAAATCTTTGCAATCATGTCATGTTTATCAACAGGAAAATTTTCATGGCCAAAAAGTTTTGACCAACTCAATGCAGTAGTCTTTTTCCCATTTTGTTAAGATATGTAATTCATTTCTGTAAGTGCAGGTATTTGTCCTGTTCTTTGGAAACTGCAGACATGCTGTTCTCCTTAATCACTTTGTTCTGTTACTTTTCTATCAATACACCCATTGTATGGAGTGGAGAAGGATGTATATTTGGTATGAGCCAAGACAGATACGCTTCCAGTAGAGAAGTCACAAGTGATATATTATATGAATTCCTGTAAGACATTTATGTTTCATCTTTTCAGTTAGTCATAGTTCTGGAGGTACACTTCCTTGTTTCTGTGAAACAGACAGTAGAAGCCTTGAGTACAGAGAGAAATGAGGAAGAAACTTCTAGAGTCTCTAAAACTTGCCTAAAATAGCTCTTCTAGGTATAATAGCTCTTCTAGGTATAATTCATATACCCCCTCAATGCAACTGTAAATTAAATTGGACTGCTACATTTTTAGCTTATGCTTTGTGTAGAACTGTTTGTATATGAAGGAATCAAGAAGTGTTCATGAAACCATACAGGGTGGGAAATCATTTTTAGGGGGCAATATGCGATGAATTATTTTGTTCCTCTATTTTTCCTTTGCTTTCTTTCTATTCACTATTGCATTGGCTGATGTTAGTTTAGGAATGCCTTTAAATGTAGCTGTTTAATTTCAGAGCTGACCTAGCCCTGGTGTGGACACAGCTGTAAATGTCTATCAGCAATATTTCATGGGCACAAGGTACAAGTGAGTACACACATCAAGCGTATACCGTGAGCTTGCACACGTGTTCTACATGCATTTGCTTGTATCCAAGACAGAATTTGTTTGTTGTCAGTGCTATGTAGATTAAGTTAATTGTTCTATGAAAATGGAAATAAATAGAGTCTTGATTATACCTGCACTGAAGGAGTCTCTGGTTTGATTCATTTGCTGGAGTGCTTCACAGGAGGCTGCACCTGCAATTTTAGTTTTTCTCAGGGTCTGTGTTCTCCACCTGGACCTCACCATCGGTGTCCAGCTGGCTGCGGCTGAGCCACCAGCAGCAAGCAGGCAATAGCCAGGCTGGTGGAGACAACCTACAGTCTGCCAGAGAGTGCTGAGAAAGGAGAGTGAACAGGGAGCAGAAGGTGGGAGAGCAAAAGGTGCCTCCTGTTCAAGTTGTCATGAATTTTCCCATTGATTTCAGTGGAATTAGGATATTTTTAAGCACACAATATTGATATAAATCACTGATGGGGGGGGGGAAATGCTGATGCAGCTTTATCCTGTCTCTGATACCTACTGCATTAATTCTCTTTTAAAATAATATGGACAGATCTTTGGTCCTTATTGAGTGTTGACTCACTTCACTGGCTTCCTGCGTGGCTGAAAAGACGTGCTTGTGAGGTTTTCAGTTGAGGCTCTGTGTTAAAACGCAGCTTTACTGTGCTCAGCAACCCTGACTCCATACCCGCCCTCCACAACCCTGTCGGCTTGTCCTTCCTCCCTTCCCTCTCCCCCAAAGCCCCATGAGTGAAGGCATTGTAAAACAGATGTGGCAGCACTTCAGTCTCCGAGTTCAGTCATTTTGTGCAATAATAATTGATTAAACAATTGTTATTTCTTAATCTACTGTTCAGTGCTAATCACAAAGGTTGAGTAATTCGGCGCAGTCGGATCTGTGCCTAAGCCCTGGGTCCGTGTCTCAAATTAGAAAAGTGTCAAAATGTTACTTCTGCAAACCTGCAAGGTTTCTCTTAAATTCCAGGGTGACAGATACTCTATTAACAGCTTTCCAAAGGATGTTTCAGATTTTCTTTCTGGTTCAGAGCTAAGCTCTGACCACTGCAACAGCAGAGACACACTAAAAATAATGTTTAACTGGAGCAGGAAGCAGTCATTGTTTTTGGAGACAACAAATATGTAGTTTCAGCTGAAGCCTGGTTTGTAGAGTTATGTTTTTCTCCAAAAAGCTGCACCCAGCAGAAATCTTGCCTCTTTCCTGTTGAACAGGAGGTTTGTCAGTGCCCTCCTGCCCTCTGTGTACCACTCTCAACGTGTAGATGATTCTCCAGGAGAAATCAGAGAAATTGCTGCTACCTTGGTGCCATTGCAGTGTATAATGTCAGTCTGTGACAGTTATCAGAGATGTTCTGGGTCTGCAGAGTACACCAAGCCCAAAGCCTCTGCGTGTCTTCCCCTTGACCCAACAACACAACGCTACTCTCCCCCCTGAATTTTCTGGGTATCATTCGCCTCCTTTCTGGCTTCCAACTGCATCATTTAGGATGCGAGGCAACATCAGAAAAAAAGTTTGATGTTTATCAGCCTGATTATGCAGGAAAACCTGCAGTTGTAGCTTAACAAGTAATTGCATAATCAAAATGTTAGCTGGCTGACTTTGTCCAGGCTGGCTGTTCTCTGTGTCTGAACGCCGGCAGATCCCTGCTGGGGTTGAATGCCGTGTCCGGGCAGGCTCCATCAGCCGCTGATGGCCACCTGGCTAACAGCCAAGCCTGATGGTTTTCCTTATCTCTGAAGAGGTGCAAAGTTGCAACCGCAGTTTGAGGGTGATTAAAAAGTGACAGAATTGGTATCATCACAAGACGGTACATAAACTGCAAGCCCGCTGTAATTCGTGTCCAAGGTCTTGGGAGAATTCCCGTTAGCGCAGGAGCCTGGAGGTCTCCAGGCCTGGAATGCAACCCAATGACCTTATGGTTTTTTCTCCTTTTAAATACAGGCATCATTAAAAAATACAGTGAGTTGAAACTAACCTCAAATTTTAAACCTGTAATCATAGCTTTTGAAGAGTGTTGCAAAGAAGGATCTCACAGTATTATGTGAAGAGTACCCAGTTAAAGTACAATAACTGATTCAGAAAAGTCAAGTGAGACGCAGCTCTGCAATGATAACTGCAGGCTTTTTGAACATTTCTTCCTTGATAAATGCTAGGAAAAGAATAATGTGCGTCTAATCCAACAGGTCCCTCAGCTGCAGTGCCTCTGGCGTCAGCTCCTCTGGGGTTCACTTCTGGCTGGAGGCCCCTCATGGTGCAGCCTGCGCTCTCTAAATAGTCCTGCTGGAGATTTGTATGAGCTGCAGGGGCCAAGGAGGCCGAAGAGGGTCTGTCAGCCTCAGCTTCCTCTGGGGACAGGTTTGCTTGTGTCCCAGAACCACCTTCTACAGTGTCCCTGTCCAGTATGGGAGGTGGCAGAGGGGACTGAAGCGTGAGGGGCGCTGGCAGCCACCCTCGGACCAGCCTTCCTCATGGCTGCCTGCTGGATCCACGGCTCCTGTGCACAGGTACTCCCTGGAAGTGCTTACAGAGCAAAGTTAGGTCACACCATCTCTTCAGCCTTTAAAAAAATATTGTATAATGACAATATAGGAAAATAACAAACTATGAAGGTGCTCTGCTTTGCAGGCTGAAGCAGGGTGGACAGGGAGCAAGGACAGGCACAACGGCCTACCCGGTTCTCTGCAATGTGTGTGTAGGCTGCAGTTTTTGGGGGGGGGCTCCTCTCTTTATGCCCCAGTCCTGTAACTACATAGGTCCAGGTGTCCTCTGCAAACATCAGATGTCTTAATATACTTCACTGAAGCTAAGTTTGGGTGAGGCTATGGAAGATGAAGACCCATGATTTTGTTTTTGCTCTCCTGTGGGCACACAAGTGCTGATTGCACTGTATAAAGCTGCTTGCTGTTGAGCCTGTCACTGCTCAAGGTGAGGAGAAAAAGTGTTCATGTTTTTATTATCATTCCTCCCTCCCAACCTACGCAGCACCAAAACAAACAAGCAAATGGTAGTGATTGCCAAGGAGAGAAGAACCATTTTGCAGATCATAGCTTTTTCCACTGGAAAAAATGTAGCCATGTTTAACTTCTTTTTTAAAGAGCGGCAATGTTGAATATACAAATTAAACTCCAATTTACACAGTTAAAATTTTTTGTAAGCGCTTAACACAAGTATTCTCAAAGTGCAACATTTTGAAATAATGACATTTGCTAGGAACAGTCTTTGGGGAAATGGGACAGCATTTGCATTTTTACCCTTCCCCCTTGGACGCCAGCCTGTGTCAGGCCAGCGATGGGAGCCAGGCGGGAGGATGGCGGCCAGCTCTGAACAGATCGGCCTTTGTGTCCCCAGCACAAACGTCCCTCTTTTTCAGAGGGAATGGGCAAAATGGGTTCTGACCCAGCACAACCGGCTGTTTGTGGCTTGTCCGTCAGTAGGAGAGAGACAAGTGGCTCCTCTGTGTCCCCATTAAAACACTGCTGCAGAGTGAACCGTCGAGCAGGGAGTTAAACAGTTCCAATCTTTATAAGCCAAAGTTTAACATCGGTATTTCAGATGTATCACAAGACTGCCCAAGTTGCCTCCTCTGCAGAGGTTTTCTCCTCTGGTTAGAAGTTTGGAGCAGCTTCACTACCCTGGAGCACCAAGTGGTGCAGAGGTGCAGCGGTGCCCAGCAAAGCTGCTGCTGGTTGTTTGCTTTTTGGCAACTTAAGTCTTCAAGTGTTTAGTGAGAATACCTCTTGTGGGAAGAAGTTAGCAATGACTTAGTAGTCAGTGACTTAGTAGGATGAGAGGAAAGTTGTGCCAGGGGAAGTTTAGATTGGATATTAGGAAAAATTTCTTCACTGAAAGTGTTGTCAAGCATTGTAATAGGCTGCCCAGGGAAGAGGTGGAATCACCATCCCATGAGGTATTGAAAAGACATGTAGATGTGGTGTTTAGAGACATGGTTTAGGCGTGGACTTGGTCTGCCCAGGGAAGAGGTGGAATCACCATCCCATGAGGTATTGAAAAGACATGTAGATGTGGTGTTTAGAGACATGGTTTAGGCGTGGACTTGGTAGCGTTAGGTTTACAGTTGGACTCGATGATCTTAAAGATCTTTTCCAACCTAAATGATTCTATGACAAAAAATGTTAATCACTTCAGCCATTATTTGTTACTCCAGAAGGTGTGCTCTCATGAAATTTAGGAGGAGACATGGAGTTTATGTAGAGTCAAATTCCGCCCTTTTCCTTTGATGCCTTACACTGATACTAAGCAAGTGCTTGCTATTTTTACTAGTCCTAAGCAAACTCTGTTCAACTCAAATTACTTCCCAGGGCCCAAGATCCATTCACAGTTTTTTCTGAGTATGGTGTAGCTTGCAGCACCTCTTATCTTCAGCAGCTCTTACCTTCAGCACCAGAGAGCTATGAAAGGGATGTTTTAGCACTCAGATTGTGAAGAAGAGAGCACTTTACCTCCTATATTTTTGACATTCTTGAGTAATTGTGAGATACGCTAACAGGGAATGGGTTTTAACAAGGATGCAAAGCTAAAGGCCACATGAAATGAAATCTTAATCTAGGCTCTCATCAAACTGTAAAATGACATTTGACTTTCTTTTGAAGGGTGATGTATCGGATACATTCTTTGCTTTTAAAGGAATATTGGTTTGGTCTTTTGACTGGAAAAATAAATCATTCTCCCTTTCCCTCTTTTTTGTTTTTTTACTGATTGTGTAGTGACCTTTACCATCCCCAAAATCTTAGTTTCTAAGTTTGAGCATTAGAGGGTGATGGGCAGAGAAAGATGCTTGTGATTTTGCTTTTGTTTTCTCCTTTCTTGGTAGTGTTTAGAGCTTTAGAGAGGATTCCTCTTAGGTTAGGCGTTTAGGCTAGGCTGAGCGTCCCTGATCTCACGATGGGCAGCAGAGAGAGAAACAGGCTCAGTGGTTCTTTGGAGACGTCACTCTTCCTCCTCACTTACTACAGGGATACTAAGTTGGCTTCCAGCTACATCTATTAGGTGATTAAAGTTATGTGACATAGATCCCTCCCTTACAATGTTTTTCCAGCTTTTTCTTTGCAACCTGAAGATAGTTCTTTATTTCTCAGTTCTCCTTCGGTTACATCATTCTCCAGAATTGGGTTTTTGAAGGAAACAGAATTTGTGCAGAGCAGGATACAATCCCAAGAGCAGAAAGTGCAACATAGCTTCGTTGCAAGTAATATAAAAAAAAAGTATATGTAGTGTTTGGGAATATTAGCAAATAACTGCATTGTATGTTGGCCTTGGCAAGAAACTTGCGTAAGGAAAGCCCATCCCTGTGCTGCAGTGCACCTCTTTGTGGTTGCACTGATTTAACTACGCAGTGCCACAACAGAGGCAGATTATTTTAAAATGTCATGGGCTAAATGTATGCTTCAGGAAAGGTGTCATCTCTAATGCTTATTTTTTTTTTTGTGATGGAGTTTACAGAGCAAACTTGAAAGCAGTTGTGCTGGCAGAAGGGTGCGGTGAACTCCAGGATGGGGCAGGAGAAGTGGCTGGAGGAGGAACTCAGTGAGGTTGTTTCATCGCTGAAGCCAACATGTGAAACCAAAGCCTGAACTGAGCGGGACTTTCCTGCCCTCCTCCTGGCCTCTGTGGCTCATTCCTGCCCCTCCACCTGAGCTCTGACAACTGATCCCCATGGCCATGTTGCGAGTTGGGGTGCTCCAGGTCCCCGAGTCAGCTGCCTGGGTGGCAGCAAGGTCACGGGAAGCTTGAGTCATTAGAGTTCCCTTCTGGGGGACAACTTATGTTTAAGATCTGTGTAAAGCTGTTGTGAAACTGCACCCATCATGCTGAGGCTTGTCTTGTTATTGTCAACATGCAGTGGAGGAAATCTGGCCCTGGTGAAACCAACTTCAAACACTCGGTGATGGAGCAGGGCCAGGATCTCTCTTAGTGTTGCAAATTGTGCCACAGTTGACAAAAACCACACCTACCCTTTTTTTGGAAAGCGCTAGACTTCTATGTGACAATCTTGAATTTCCAGTGTTAATTGTGTCACCTACAAGTTAAAGTGTGCTCCTTCCCTGCTTTGTATTCTGCATATCCCAGCTTTATATAACCTTGTGTTGCTGCGTAAAGGATTGATATAAATCTTTCATGCAGGCTGTCTCCTGGATTGTGCGTGGGAGTGGGAAATTCTGTAATTAAAAGTTGAAAGTACCTGTCCTGAACAAAGGCTGGGTTGATTGGATAGCAGGAGGGATGATCTTACCGTTGAAGTGAGGAGCAAGAGCCATAAAATTAGACACCCTCCACTACCTCCAATGGGAGAGGAGAGGGACAGTCTGGTTTTGTAGTGCCCAGGAGCAAAGCACAGACTCAATGGAGACTCCTGAGCTGTGCTTGTTTAGATGATGATTTTTCAATAAGGCAGGAAGAGAATCTGAAGTGCAGCAGCCTTACTGGCACACATCGTGCTTAGGGAATAAATGTATCTTATTTGTGAAGGTTTACATACAGATAATCCCTGAGTTCGTGCTTTCACTAGCCATTCATAGACACATCTTAAAAGCTACAAGTTCCTGGCCATGCTAAATTTGGTCCATGCTGTGCAGCTGATCACACATTAAGTGTGGGACTCCTGTGATTCTTTTTAGTCCTTGCATGGGCCTCGGATCTAGCAAACTTACTCTGTTCTAAACCCAGCCACGCTGTATTTGCTCTGCCTTAAGGCCATTTAATTACATTGACTTTGCTAACCATTTCACAGAGCTATAGCATCTGACTTGCTTTGTGAGCTCTGCAACCTTTCCAAATGCTCTAGTTTATTTATGTAAGATGTTTTTTTAATATACTATTCCCTTATGTATTCAGTCCCTGTCTTATCAGTAACCAATTTAACTTTTTTCACCTGTTGCTTAGGTCTTCTGTTGTTTATGCCTTCTTCCTTCTTAGTCTTGATGACTCCAACCTAAATGTGCTGATTCTTTGCACCTCTATCCGTATTTTGCTCTGTTGCATTCTCTTCCAACAAATTAATTAATCTTGCAGTGCTACTCAGACTACCAGGCATTTGAATGCTTGGACTTGCTTTCTTGAAAAAAATATTTAATTTAAAACAAAAAATTCAGAATTGTAGGACACTTGTCTTCACTAGATAAATTAGAAAATTGTGAAGTGCTGCAAAGATATGAGGGGAAAAAATCTCAGAAAAATCTGGGATTACCAGGCTCTGATAGCGCTGAAAGTATCTTGGGAACTTGACTCACTTCTCAGATCATGCAAAAGGTAGTGACCCTTAGGTTTGGTGGCAAGACTGACTGCTGCAAGCCTGCAGGATGGCTTTATATTTTCTTGGTCAGGACTTACAACTCCTTAGAGTGAGCCTGCTTTCCAGGTTCTTGCTCTGGATCTTCCAGGAGGTTCAGTACTGCAGTGTGGAAATGCAGTTTTGTGTGACCTAGAGAGACTTCAGTGTATTGATATGGGGCAAGTTGTTGCACATTGAAGAACGTGGAGTGTGGTTACATTACGCTTAAAACTTTTACAAATAGTTGCTGCTGCATTGCCACCCTCCTTACACCCCCAACTGTGTGTTCTTGACTCATCATTGCATGGGTCAGGCATTTACCTGAGTTTCTAGAGGTCAGCTTCAGACAATCAAACCAGCAATAAAGTGGGGCTGTTGCACTGGCCATGCAGTCCTGAGCAGTCCCTTATGTGAATATTGGTGGTTTTGCAGTCAGGCAGGGAGTTGGTTGGCCTGGCTGAACATGAGATGTGTGTTTTCATGTTGTTTCATCAACAGGGTGAAAAAGATTCCCTACCCGAGCATCTCTTCTGATCCCTTTGCTGCCTCCAGCCCCACTTGCTTTGTGGTCAGAGTTACTGAATGGCACCTGACTGTGTCCCTTGGACTTGTTCATAAGATCCCTTTTATAGTTTCTTCCCCAATATAGTGCTCTTAGCACGGCTGAGGGGGTGGCAAACAGTGACTCATGGATAGGACTAGGACCGAGAAGTTGGCCTGGCACTTATTAAACCTGCTGGAGAAAGAACAATTACATGCTAACGAGTCTCAGCCTGCAGCTGGAAGGCATGGTTTGTGAGCAGCCACTGAGCCCCTTGCTTTTGGTGGCAGCAGCAGTCTTCCTGTCCTACTGCATTGTTCTGGTTTGGTGGGGTTTTTTTCTTTGCCCTTAACTGATATGTTTTAGCATAATGTCATTTTATCTGAAACTTTCAAATTCTGGGAAAGTACGAGAAATAAGAACCCTTTTGTCTGAAACAGTGACTAACTCCTTTTTTGAGGGGTTATTTGAATTAATAGATATGACAAAAAAGCACTAGAATGGGGTGGCCGTGGAAATCCCTCACTGCCAATAGCCCAGATGGCATGTCTCAACTCATGGTGTGGGCAGATGAACTGTGACACCTCACATGTCTCCTTCTGTGCTATTTTATCATTTTTTTTGAGAAATATGCACCAAAACTTCCCCTTTGGGAGAGGACTGAACTGCATCATGCCTCTTCAGGGGCAGTCTCAGCAAGGAACTGTCTGTTTTTTGTGAAGACACAGCCAACAGTGAAGACAGCAAGACTGGAGATGACCACGGCTACATGAGCTCCTGGGCTTCATGTTACCTTTTAAATATGCCTAAGCAGCGTTAGGCTGAGTGCCCACGAGGAATTACACAGTGGAGGCACTCAGAGAACCTTCAGGGAGCTCTGGGTGTAGAGCAGGTGAACTGTGACACTGTGTCAGTTTATCTTAACACTTGATTTGGCAAAATCACCTTGTTTTCCTTTCATCTCTCTCCTCACTGCCTTCTCCTCTGTCTGGTCTCCAGTGGCTGGTGTGAGCTGCCAGCGTCCCTTTTGTTCAGAGATGCTGTGGGGTGGTGATGCTGGTGACACCAGGATGGAGAGTGTGGCACAGGGCAAAAGTAAAGGACCAGACTGTATAGTTGATGCACCCATAAAGATTATTTTTTCCCTTCCCTTCCCTTCCCTTCCCTTCCCTTTCCCATCTTTCATGCTGTATCTCTACGTGCGTTCCTGTAGTTGTTCTTCCTCTTCCAAGCTTCTTTACCTGGCTCTGCAGACAAATTTCTCTAGACCTTACAAACATTTTTATCTATCTGTCATCTTCCTTTTCCCTTAAACTTTGCTTTTTTTTTTGCCTTTTTTTTTTCCCTTTAAGATAGCACCAAGACTAGGTACTTAGGCAGAAATTTTTGATACAAATCTTTGTTTCTTTGCTTTCCTGAAAAGTGACTTGGGCTGATGGGGATCTGTGCCCTTTGCTGGAGCAGGGGCGGCTCTTTGGCAAAGCCTTTCTTGGCTTGTGGACTTTGTGCCTGAGTTACAGAAACTCCTTACCCAGTTTTAGTGGTGGGGCACACCCAGGTCTCAGCTTCAGTGGGGGCAAACCCAGGTCTCAGCTGCACCTTTCTCAGCTCCTTGGAGAAGATAAAGCTGTTGGAAGTTGACCACTGAAACATGGTTTTGCACCGGACAGAGGATGGGTGGGAGGATTTGGTGTATTTCTTGCCACAGTGAATGGTTGTGACACAATTTCTTGCCACAATTTGCAGGAGGCACAAAATGTGAGTTTGAGACTCAAAACATTTAAAAAAAAAAAATCTTGAAATTAAGCAAGCTGAATCTGGAAAGGAATTAAGGCATAAAGTTTGCCTTAAGTTATTTCGGCAAAAGTGTCAGCCCTCTTTATAACAGTAATCTTCCTGGAGGAACAGTCTGGACCTCAGAAAGTAGAATTTTGAGTGCCATAGCAATTTGAAACTTTTAGTTTTGGGGTAAGCAAGCTAATAAAAGCATCCAATATTGAAACCTTTGTAAATATTGATGTTGACTCCTGCTGATAAATCTAGAAATCTCCTCCTTAAATGAACATGCGGGTGGAGAGGTGGTAAATGTACTATTTATACAGAGAAGTGTCTGAGAAAGTAAAAATACTTCTCCAAACCAAACAGAAATTAGCGATAAGGAGTCATCTGCCATCTCATCCGGGGGACCTGCCAGAGTGAAGCTAGTGGCCCTCACTTCAGTACAGGATTTCTGATGATTTATACTTGAAAAGACCATTCTTAATTTCCATGACAGAAGAATACCAAGTTTCACAAATGTTTCCAATTCACACATAAAAATAGATAAATGGAAATTTTTACCATCAAGCTTCAAAGGAAGTCGTTATGTTTAGTTAATTAGTTTTGCTGTTTAAATATCTACAATCCATCCTGTCCTGGCTTATAGATGTAGTAATACGGGTATGGATAGCCTGGGGGGAGCAGATCTGCCCTATAAACCCTTTTAGCTGATCGGTATTAGGAATGTATGTGAAATGTCAGCTTTGTTCAAATGCAGCAATAAAGAATGCTTTTCTAATGTGCTTTTGCTTAATCTGGTGCTTGATCAGAGGTTTTGGCTTCACAAACCAAAGCAGTAGAAAGGGTGAACAGGAAATAGCGTAGAAAACAAAAAGGAGCCAAAACATGTTCTTTGCAAAATAGATGAGGCTGGTGCCCGTAGAGTTTGGCGGTAAGGGCATGCAGTCAGGCCAGCACACCGTCGTCTTCATTTCGTCTGTCTGCACCTGTGAAATACTCAGTAAAGTGAACCTTCATCCATATGCAAGAGGAGCCCAACAATTCTCCGTTTGCCTTTCCTCTCTGCTTTCATGTCTTCTGGGTCACCACTGTTCGTATGTTTTTCTGGTTCCCTCTCCTACGTGTTGCCGGTGCAATGTCCTCATCGCAGCAAGCCCTTGTCACCTCCTCGACATGTAGACATGAGTAGTGAACCAAGAAGCCTCTGGAGTTTAAGAAAGTTGCTTGCACAAATGCATTGGAGCTGGGTTTTTATTTTTAAAAGAATTACTCAGAAGTCGAACTGCTTAAAGCACCTACTATTTTGGCTCTATGCTTTAAGTTATGAATTTTCTTGCTATTTCTGTTCTATATTTGCTTCATACTAAATATGTAGTCATCTATGCCTTTCACAAACCTACAAAAATTGCAATTGAAAGGGATATACGCCCACGTTTGAGGATTGGGTCCATTACAAGCTGGCTAAGAAAACTGTCCTCTTATGCACAGCAATGGTGTTTTCTACTTATTTCCTCCCCCCCTCCAGTATCTCAGTTGCTGAAAAAAATGGGGAGAATGTCTCCATGAAAGCAGCATATTAGTAAAGCAGTATTAACTGAAGGCCGAAGTTGGGCATAAGGGTATTTGTGCACTTCATATTTTATTTATTCTAAGAATGATTCTTTGGTTGCATCTTTAGCAGATGATCAGATAGTTTCTTTTGAATATACTAAGACTGAAGTAGATTAAAAATAAAGAAAGGTAGAAAGTAGAGTCTTTTAATTGACTTCAGGGTTCTTTGGACAAGTTTTCAGAAGAAAAAATCACTTTGACAATTTTATTCTTGTTACAAATATGCAAACTTAAGTAATGTATGGATTTGATTTATGCATATACATTTTTAAACGTTTTGGCTTTTGTTTGGATGCTTAGGAGACAAGCAAGTAAGATTTTAATTTTGTGAAAACAGGTGTGCTCTTCAGATATGTACCTTTCCTGGTGAATAGGATTTTGTAAATTTTTTTCATGTGTCTTCCTAATGGACTGTTGGGAAGGTGACACCCCAGTTGGCAGGTTGAGTGCTCTGAACTTCTAATCAAAAGATCTCAGGAGACTTTTCCTTATTTGTGCAGCCCTTAAATTGAAGCAAGTTTCAAACAGTTGGGCTTTTCCATATTTCCTCTATTTACTCAAGAAAAGCTTTTTTTGGAAAGTAGTCCGTCTTTATGTGGGGCTCCTAAGGATATTGATATTCCAATCATCTTTATGGTCGCTAGTAGAATATTAATTGCAGGACTGGTTTGATTGATTTTGACAGTACTTTTTCATTACTTGAAGTAACAAAGGTTTATTAGGGTTATGGGTGGACTAAGAGAAAAATGTCCTGCCTTTGAATAGTTTTCGAAGCTGCTGGGAGATGCAAAGTGTTTTGTTGACCCAGCCCAGCAGACAGCCCAGAGATGTATTTTGTCTTGATCTCGCTATTGTGAAGGTATGAGATTACCTCCAAGAGCAGGACAGCTAGAGGGAAAATTAGTCTTGGGGCTTACTCAGCCAGTCTATCTCCAGATGAGTCATTTATATTTGTCAGTACAGTGTTGCCTTAGGGACTTTTTTGCACTTGTTAAAAATAAAGACAAACCTCTGGGGGAACACAGGAGCCTGGACAGCATCGCATCAGGGTGTGGGAACAGCGTGGGCATTTGGCCTCCTTGCGACATCCTGTTTCCCCAAGTTATCACAGCAAGTCTGTGCTCTTTTTCCAGCCTGGCTTCCCGAGTCCCTCCTCTCACCATGGCCTCCCGCCTTTAACTCTTTTCTTCCTACTTTGGCTAGAAAGGAGAAGGACTTGACTGCTGTGTGCCAGGCTGCTTTTGCTGCAGTGTCACTTGGAGCTGGAGGACAGAGGTTGGGAACCTTCCCCGGTGTAAATCCAGAAAATGGTGGCTAGGTCAGGCCACTCCCAAAGCACAGGTCCTTGTGGGAAGGGAGACCTTCTCTTGCACCTTTGCTGGCTATCAGCATCACATCCTTCTGGGGGGACAGCAGTTGGTGAGCATCCCCAGAGAACATCACCCCTGGCCTGGGAATGGGGGTGGGATGGGGTTGTGAATACACCTCCTGGACGCTCTCTGAAGGACTAGGAAGTCTACAGGGCTGCTGCTGACAAGCAAGCTGCTTTCCAAAGCTGTGGTGAAGGTGTCCTCCTCCTGCAGCTCCCCCTGGGCTGGGATCACCTGAGGAATGGGTGGCTTTCAACCTTTTGTGCGAGCAACACAGCTAAACCATGTTGCAGGTATGTCCCCATGTAAGGACATAAACATCCATACGGATACAGCTGGGTGCCTGCCACCCTGGCATGTTCTCTCTTACACCAGCCAGCAAGCTGAGTGTAGAGGAAAAATCACAAAAATCTGCATGAGGGTGAAGTCAGGAATTTGGGAGCCAGGCATTGTACCCAGCATGTCACAACCACCACCGACCTAACCCCCATGGACTGGTTTGAAGTCTTTTTTTTAAGATAGCAATACCCAAAACTATGTCTGCGATATCTTGCAGCAAGCAAATGTATTGCATGGCAAAAAATACTTCTCTTTTAAGCTGGCTACCTGATAATTTCACAGTGTGAGAAACACCGACTCACATCTTAGAATTTAAAGAGGACAAAGTCATCGAAGCAAAGGTTAAAAAAAATAATTTATTAATACGAAACAGCGCTGAATCGGGTGCACCAAAAATAGATGCACGATGACCTTTTATCTTTTAGGTATTTTATACCTTTATCCCGGCCACTTGAGTCTCTGTCTCCCTTCTCATTGGCTGAGAAGTTGGAGCTCACATTCTTCCCGACCGCTTGACCTATTACAGGTTTATTTTGCACTTTTTTCCATATAAGGCACACACACACTTATTCTATGAAATCATTATCCTAAATACGCCTTTGATTAGTTGATTATGCTACACGTTATTTCACAGTTTTTGTTACCATCTACTTGGCAGATTTACCAGACTGGTTTCTTTGGCCTTATTGATACTCCCCTACCCTTTGGGTTTTTGTGTTGAAGGCCATGTTCCAGTTTGTTTCTCTTTACCTAGATAACGCTTTGCAAACAAGGGCATTTCTGGGGATTAATTGGATACAATTTATTAGACTCTACTATTACTAAGGCTTCTTTGTTAGTACTATCACACTAACAATGATACATCAATAAGCTGAAGCAAAACTTAGCTTATTTCCCACAACAGTATGCTCATTACTTCTTTGGTAGGAAAAATGATGAATACTCATTGTTTTCTCTGTCATTTTTCTCATCAAATATTTTTTTCAACACATCCTGGTGTATTTATTCTCCTTGTTTGTCGGGAAGCTGGCACACACTTACAGGCATCCTTTTTATCTTTCTCAGTGCCTTTTCTTGTTTTTCCAAATCCTTCTTGAGATGGGGTGACCAAGAGTGAATGCAGCGTTGGGGATGTGAGCGTACTATCAATGTATTTCTCTCGCTTGCAGTCCCTGAGCTTTGAGATGATGTTCTCTGAGCCTCTTCCACTATCACATTTAGATTTCTTCACCGAGTTATAATAGCTAATGTTAATCTCATAAGTAATCCCTTACGGGACTATCTTGATGACCGTCCAGATTGCTTTAAAATAACCTTGAGAGATGTTTTGTCTGACAGAGGACTGGGAGGCAGATAGCATCTCCACATAGAGCTGAAACACCAGAGACTCCAGCACAGGGAAGGCAGGGGGGATTAAGGGTGAATTTGACTGTCCTGCGAAGAACTGCTGCCAGCTCTGTTTGATAGACATACTAGAAATAATACATTTTTTTACTTCAACTCTGGAATAACTTCAATGGCCATGGCGTAAGGCACACGGGGAGGCCTTAGTGATCCTCTGTGGTTCCCCAATGTACTTCTGTCAGTGATTCGCCAGCTCAGCCCTTCTGTCTCTGACCAGATCCTTAAACCCTGGCACAGACCCATTCCCTGGTGATGCAGCAGTGAGTTTCTCCTTCAGTTGTATTAGAGCCTCTAAATTACACTGAGAAGAAACTGCTCTTGAATTCATTGAGTTGCACAGCATAAGTTCACCCTCTGTGTCTGAATTTCATGGGGAACAAGGATGGAGTTCGAAGGCTCTGAGCCGAGGTGAAATGAAATCCTTCAACAGACACATGGAGACCCTCCGAGTTGGAGGCCAGGCCCTGAGGGCTGCTCTCTGCTTTGACGTGCCAGCTGATTTCCAGTACACCCTAAGGGCAGAGTCTTTAAGGGTGCTTGCTTCAAGCCTCCTATAACTTAAATTTTTAAATTAATCTCTTAATCTAACTGGAGGGAGGGGGAGGAGATACAGGGCTGGGAGCTGAAGGGGAGAAGCAGGACGGTTTCTGTGGAGGCCAGGTGTGCACAGAGGCTGGTTACCTGAAGTTGCTCTTTGTGGCACTGAAACAGGATTCTTTTCTCATTTTAATTGAACCCTTGTTTTGAAAATGGAGAATTAAAATAGGACTCCCCAAAATTGGCAGTGTATGCTTTCTGCAGTTTTAAGGAAGCTCAAATTGCTGAAGTGGTGGCGGTTGCTGGCTTAGAAACTATATGTTAATCAGATGCTGAGCACATGTCACTTTTAGGGTGACTGTGCTATATAAAGCCCTGCTTTATCCATTTGTCATTGGATCCTCATTGCCATCGAAGCAAAAATTACACAAATAATGAATTATAATGACTAGAAATTAGGATATTTTCCTAAATCTGTTTATCTTCTCACAAGGAGAAATGTACCAAATGTAGTGTCATAGTATATAGCTGCTGGTCAATGTCTTTTGATAATTCAATTCTCACTGTTAGATAACTTTTTTTAAGAAATACCTGAAAGAAAAAAATGCAAAATAAGATAAATACGTGATGTTTGTTTAAATCAAGGCTTTCCACTGCCTTCATTGCACCAGTGACTACGCCAACCTTTTCCCGTCTTCTTAGCCAGTTGCATGTAATAATCTTTAAGCTTGTGAACAAACTGTTCTACTTATTTATTTGCAGGCTCTCGCTGGCTTGGCCTAGTTTGTTTTTGTTGTTTAGTAATATCCCTTAATTAACAACTGATCCCTTTGGAGAGACTCACTAGCCTATCTGCTGCCTAACTTCTGACCCTGTTTGGCAGCATAGCCTGTCCTGGTTGGGTTATGGTACATGCCTAAAAAACAGGGACGTTTGGGGTGCCGGCATCCAAATATAGGGAGGAAGAGCATCCTTTCTGAAAAGTGCCCATAGTCTAAATAAACCAGCGAGGGCTAGGGACAAGGAACACAGTGTATGCGTGAGTGAGGCAGTATGAGCTAACAATGTGTTAGCTCCACAGCTTTTATTTTCTTTTTTTAATCCTTGTTTTATAGCTTTGCCCTTGAAGTAACAGACTGCAGGAGCCCATGTAGCAGCCAGAGCTCCAGCTGCAGTTTTTATGGGAGCAGGTAAGGCCACAGGTGGTGCAGTGCCTGCAAACCAGGAGCCAGAGCCATCCTTCTTTTTTGGCTGATGCACCCAGCCTATCTCTGCTTGCAGCACCTGGGACTTTGCAGAAGAACCAGGTGCTTCCTTTTCTGCTCAAGGCACGTGGCTCGTTACTGGCCAGACCAAATGCCAGTGGTGGAACCATCTCTGGGCTGTTTTTTTTCCTCCCTTCTTTTGCCTTTTTAGTGATTACAAAGTAATAGTTTGAAAATTGCATCTCCTGAAAACAGCCTTTTTCCTTGTAAAAATGCTAATAAGAGAAACTTGGAAATAAATCCCTGCTTCCAGGACTTACTGCAATTGCAGCAGGTAAATACACTCTTCAGAGGCACTCTTGGGCATAGCATCAGGTAAAACTTACACCTCTATTCCACTTATACTTATCTCTCTAATTAATCCATTTAATCTTGTTTTTATTCACAACTGGCAATTAAGGTTTTTTTCTTCATGGGTGTGCTGGTGACTATGGCTGTTTCAGGAGAATCTGTCAAAAAAAAAAATACGTGGGTGTTAGGAGGATGGTGTATTTCCCCAACATCATTTCCAGAAGACTGGTGAGTGTGAATGCAAAGCCTGGTTGCGTGGAGGACTTGAACTAAAGGGTGCTTGAGTATTTGTGCTTGCAAACAGTGCTAATTTAGCAACTCTAGAAGATGAAACCTTTTACCCCAAAAAAAGATATGTTTTTATGGTATAGGCTTTGGATTTTCCCTTTAAGGTACTGTAAACCTCATGTCCCCTAACCCAAAACATATCTTCTGGTCAGTTTTCAGCATGCCATCAGCCTTGAGAGCATTTGGTGGTTTGATCATGAATTAAGAAAACAAAGAAAAAGCCTTCCACTGGTGTTTGAAATTCAGTCCATGTCAGTACTGACTGAATCCTGTTATCTGATGGTTGTTCAGTGACCTTCGCAAATTAATAGCTTGTTTGGTTTCCCTGTAGTTCTCGGTGGATAAATACCTACGTTGCAGGAGCTGCTTATTTATAATATTGTTCTGATTTGTCTCGGGGTGCTGGGGTGTGTGTTTTGGTTTTCTTTCTCCTCCCTGGGGGATTTTACTTGTTTCATGCTTCTGGAGAGAAATGATTGTTGAATCCAGTTTTAGGAATGGCTTCTCTGTATATGCTGAGCCATAGGGAGGGCTTGCTGCAGTGCTGGTTACATTAGCAGGGAGGAGCAGGTGGTTATTAAAGATGTGACAGCTAATGCAAAAACATCATCCTGCTGAGCACAGGAGGGGTGTGGGACAGTACCAAAACCCAAGTCTTAGGCTAAGGAGAGTTTTAATTAAATGTATGGTCAATTAAACTGTGCTGGCTTAGAGGCAGCTCAGTGGGCTGTCAGAGAGGGTTATTTTTTTTCCTTTTTTTTTGGACAGGACCCGGGGATTTGATTCTCGTGCCCCTTTTCCTGCCAGTTGCAGACGTGCAGGTTTTTCCCTGTCTTTTTGAACCCAGGAGTTGGCCAGATGTGTGGTTCCTCTTCCAAACCCATTTGCAGCCCGTCTGCTGCTTCTACCACTTCCCTGCTCCTTGACTGCTTGCTGGATTATTCAGAGCACAAAAAAGCCCTGCTGTCGAAGCGTAACAGGTTATGTAAGGGTTTTGAAAGTATACCCTCTAGCACTTAAGATCTTTCAAGTGTTTAAAAAAAATAATAAAAATTACAGGCTTACCAAGTTTACCTGCTAGGGCCTTTTGAAAAGGTAGGATCCCTGGTAACATTATGTTCTGCCATCCCAAAAGCTGAGTGGCCAAGCTCTTGCTGCATTGATCAGTGGTTTCATATAAAAAAAAACAGAGATCAGTCTTATTACAGATGCTGGATAACTTGAACATGAACCACTTAGATCTAGAATGGCTTGACAGATCATAGGCTTCTTAGCATTCCTTTTTTGAGACAGAACTGGAAATCTGAAAATTAATAAGATAGAAGTATTCTTTTCTTTTGCCCATAAAGTTGAGTAGGAAGTTTTTTTTTTACCTGAGTATAGAATTTAAAATGTAGTTTAATTCAGCCTTGCGGCACAAGAACTGCATGTTGTGTTTCCAACTGAGAGACGCAAGTTTAGGAGCAGATAGACTACTTTAGTACCACCTGCCAAAAATAATAATAATAATAATGATAAAAAAGCCCTTCAAAACTGCTTTAGTCGTTTGATTACCTGCTGTGTATTTAATGTTTTATTCATTTCTTATGCACAGTCTTCCTTTCTCAAGTAGCAGGTGATTCTACTCACGCCTTGGCTGCAAATTAAACCATGTTGTTCTATCACTATTTCATATATAGTCCTGAGGGTTTTCCTATGAGCTGGTAGTAGGAAGAGAGCATCAAGCTATCTGTTGGAATGGCCCAATTACTGTAGGCTGCATTACAGACATCGTTTTGTTAATGGTATGAAGCCAGATGGGCACGATGAACAGTAATCACAAAGTCAAAGTGTCCATGGTGGCCATAGATTTTCAAAATCACAGCTGTGCCCTGCAAATTTGTGGGTCTTAGTGGATGACGAAATGCAGTTATTAATGTGATTGAGGGACAATGAATTCCAGGAGTTGCGTGTTGCATGAAGGGTGTGTTTTGTCTGTATTATTTGAACATGCTTGTTTCTCCCTCTTTCCTGCTTTTCTGTTCATGATAATGAGATGTAGGTTCAGAGAAAAGAACCTTATCTGAATAGATCCACTGCATGTTCTGGCAATTTACTGCTGACACTTGTCACATTACCACCTAATGGTTGCTCTAGATCTACCATAACCTTTTTGTACCTTGATACCTCAATAATCTAATGTCTTGAGGTGAATTTTTCCTAAGGAGTAGAACAGCAAGTCCCAAATCCATGGTTCTTGTTCTCTAACAGTCTTGTTTTGTGATCTCAAATTATTCTGTTGATTTCTTTGTAATCCATGTTGCCTATCGGTCTTGAGGTGAAGATTCATCAAGGTGACTGTAATGAAGTTTGATATCATGAACAGCAATCTAAGAGATCTTAAGAATTAGACTGTCAAAAGCCAACATTGGCATGTCCTTTCATCCTAAAGAATGTGTTTTGCTGTTCATATTTGCCTTGTATGAAAAACCTGAGAAGTTTTCTGGAAGACTTTCACGTCTTGGCTGCAAAAGTTTCAAGGAAGGTCTTCAGTGTGTCTGTTTATTCCGCACATCCTTTGGTACTTCAGTTTCATCTTAAGGGTGAACTCGTTGACTTGTCAGTATTTAAAATCACATTTGTTAACAGATGCATTTTAACTGGAGTAAGAAATCTAAACTTAGGCAGTGGTACCTTCATAAGCCAAAGACAGCTTGGTACTGTTACACTGGTAGTGTTGGAGTCCCCTTATAAAACAGAAGGCAGGACTTGCATTTTCCAGTGAATGACTTTGCTGTGGAAGAGGAAACATCCTTATGCTGTTATAGAAAGGAGACCATGGACACCACTGAGCTGCCAGAATGACCTGATCAGACTGAATTGAGTAAATACTGGATAGGTGGCTTTTGGGTTTTGATTTTTTGTTTCGTAACTGAATGTAGTTGTCATTTTTGCTTCGGTAAATAAATAGTGTAACTGAGCTGATTGATCTATTTAAAGTTTATTCTAAAAATGACTGTCTGGTTTGACTGATCTCTAACAGAACAACTTACAGAAAGAACAAAATCTTACCACATACAACCTAAATGTATGATACAAGAATTGTACTAGATCTTCCTGATGGAAATGAAGAAAGGAACTAACTTTCTACAGCTGATTTATACAAATGGGTATATACAGTTTATACATGTGATGTTCTTCCTGCTTTGAGAAATAGCTTTTAACATTGTCTTGCTTTTTTTTGTCCTTATTGCAATGAAGACAAAATCGTCTTAATATTTTGAAGGAATAGAATTGTCAACTGATTTTGGCTTGGGTTAAAAATGTACTGGCATATTTTACTTGCGTCAATATTACATTAGAAATGACCAGCAAGCTGTAGACCTGATACATTCTGATATCCAGGAAACGCTTGGCTTGCAGCCTGCATAATTCAACAAAACTTTTGAAACTGTTCAGTCCAACTCAAACATATTTTTTTTTCCATCTGTTGTGCTCTTGACCAGAGTTTATTTGCTTTCCTTTTAAATTTGGCGTTTTCAAAAAAGAAATAGTTCTGCAGATGAAAAGAGAAACATCAGGGACAAATTTAATGGCGCAAGCAATGCAAAAGCATTTCCTGAGCTATTTCATTGCGTCTGGTAATTCTTTGCATAATCTTCTTTTTGGAAATCTTATCTAACCAATGGTATCCAGGCAACATGTTTTGAGCCTTTAATCTTCAAAATCCACAGCGTGTGAAACTTAAAAATTTCCTAAAGAGTGGATTAGTGGTAGAATTTGATACAAATGCAAACAAAGCAGATGCTCCTCGCGGCACTGACCCATGTTCCAGGTTGCAGCCATGGTCAAAAGTTCCCCATGCCTTCAGCTGAAATACCCAGATCAGCTGTGGGAAAAGCAGGAATGACCGTATGTGTGTCTCCTCTACTTACCTTAGTAGCCAGTGGATGTTGACTTCATCCAAGTCCTTTTTTTCCCCCTGGTTCTACTTTTCCATCTCTGTGCTGAGGAGTTGGGATTTGCCAACACATGCAGCTCTTAAGGCTTTAAATTGCCCCTAGTTGATATTTTTTAATTTTGCAAGTTGAAACAGGGAAAATCCAATTCAATATAAGGCAGAAAATCTTCAGAATGTGAGGTCAAACACTGGGACAAGCTGCCCGGAGAGTCTGTGTAATCGCCGTTCCCAGAGGAATTCAAAACTTGCCTGGGCAAGGCCCTGAGCAGCCGGCTCTTGACTTTGAAGTTGGCCCTATTCTGAGTGGGGGCTCGTCTTAATATTTTGAAGGAATAGAATTGTCAACTGATTTTGGCTTGGGTTAAAAATGTACTGGCATATTTTACTTGCGTCAATATTACATTAGAAATGACCAGCAAGCTGTAGACCTGATACATTCTGATATCCAGGAAACGCTTGGCTTGCAGCCTGCATAATTCAACAAAACTTTTGAAACTGTTCAGTCCAACTCAAACATATTTTTTTTTCCATCTGTTGTGCTCTTGACCAGAGTTTATTTGCTTTCCTTTTAAATTTGGCGTTTTCAAAAAAGAAATAGTTCTGCAGATGAAAAGAGAAACATCAGGGACAAATTTAATGGCGCAAGCAATGCAAAAGCATTTCCTGAGCTATTTCATTGCGTCTGGTAATTCTTTGCATAATCTTCTTTTTGGAAATCTTATCTAACCAATGGTATCCAGGCAACATGTTTTGAGCCTTTAATCTTCAAAATCCACAGCGTGTGAAACTTAAAAATTTCCTAAAGAGTGGATTAGTGGTAGAATTTGATACAAATGCAAACAAAGCAGATGCTCCTCGCGGCACTGACCCATGTTCCAGGTTGCAGCCATGGTCAAAAGTTCCCCATGCCTTCAGCTGAAATACCCAGATCAGCTGTGGGAAAAGCAGGAATGACCGTATGTGTGTCTCCTCTACTTACCTTAGTAGCCAGTGGATGTTGACTTCATCCAAGTCCTTTTTTTCCCCCTGGTTCTACTTTTCCATCTCTGTGCTGAGGAGTTGGGATTTGCCAACACATGCAGCTCTTAAGGCTTTAAATTGCCCCTAGTTGATATTTTTTAATTTTGCAAGTTGAAACAGGGAAAATCCAATTCAATATAAGGCAGAAAATCTTCAGAATGTGAGGTCAAACACTGGGACAAGCTGCCCGGAGAGTCTGTGTAATCGCCGTTCCCAGAGGAATTCAAAACTTGCCTGGGCAAGGCCCTGAGCAGCCGGCTCTTGACTTTGAAGTTGGCCCTATTCTGAGTGGGGGCTGGACCAGGCAACCTCCAGAGGTCCCTTCCAACCTGCAGAGTTCTAAGTTTTTGCTCAGTGATTAATTAAAATCTTGTGAAGGCTGGAGAAATGAGTCCAGGATAAGGAAGGTAAATGTAAATTCTTTGGATTCATTTATCATTACTTTTATAAAAAACTGAGCATCTTACTACTAGGCAGAGAAGATGTTTTCAAAGAAGTACACGTGAAACATGAAGGTGGCAGAAGTTAGTAAAAGGCAAATTTGTTCTTTTGGAAATTTGCTGGTAACCACAGAATATTACTGCCTATAGTGCAAAGCCGGGAAAAAAGACTAATTGTCTTCCTTGGGGAGCTTGTATTTGCTGGTTTTATTCAGTATTTTCTTGGAATTGGAAGTGTTTCTGTAATTAGATTCTGTATGTCCAGACAGTTCTTTATGCCTCTGATTTTGGTAAACAAACCCTTGCCTGGTAGGAGCCTGCCCATTGTATGTGCTAGCAAAGCCTGTATCAAGAGGATATTCAAAGTTTTTAATCTTGTAAAGAAGTAGCTTACAAATGCATGCCCAAGAATTCCTGCATGAAGCGGCAGCTTTTCCCCGCAGACTCATTTGTTCACGGCAGCTCAGCCGAGCTCTCCTTTCAGCTCTGGCTATGACAGGGTTCTTCATATGGCTATTTTGTGACCTTCTCTGGGATTAGTGTTTGGGGTTTTTTTTTCTCTGTGTCCAGCGGTTTTATAGTAATGTCTTTGTATAGGTTCAGGATGGCTTTCTTAATATGAAATATTTCAGGAAAGAGCCAAAAGCAGAGCATATTGAAATTATAGAGTTACCTATACCTTTTAATAATACCTACTTTCTTCCACTTGGACAAGGGGATAAAGTCTTCTCTGTTAGCTCTGGGACTGAATTTGGCCTTTCCTTCTTTCTTAAATCTGAGGAGTGGGCCAAATTCAGTCATCTGCTGACTGATCACCTGTCAAATGACAAATTGATAATCAATGACAGTTAAAATGACCGTGCTAATCAGCTGTGTGACTCTGGGTGGCTGTAGGAGTTGGAACAAGGTGGAAGGGAACCTGGAAGCAGAGCACAAGGTATCTATCTATAACCAGTGCCTAAAAGCAAAAACAAACACATCCCCATAAAATGACACTGCATCCGCAAGCGATAAGGGTAATCAAAATGGAGAGGATGATTTAATTTTGGTTCAACCCCAGCTGCCCTACTGCATCCTCATAAGTAACGCTTGGTCAGCTCTGCTGTTGTCAGCAGAGCTTTTGGAGAGAGCACCGGGAAGGGGATAGGTTTTGATTTAGCCAAGGCATGTAGCTCTCTGTTGGAGATTAACTGTGATCTTACTTCTATTGTAACCAAGAGACTGTCTCAACAGAGGGGCTGTCTGGGTGCAGAGCGGATTTGCTTCATTGTTGAAACAACTTTTGTCCCCCAAGTCTCTCCTCTGCAGCAACTAAATAAATTCCTTGGAGGACTATGTTTCTGACCATTATTTTTACTACCCATCCTGGACTGAGATTATAGCATTGAGGTCAGTGCCCTGTTTTTATTACCAGGAAATTAAAAAAGGTTTTCTATGCAAACTAAAATATGTTCCTTCATTGTCTAGTCAGCTCAGACCTCTATATGTTTTTGGGTATAAAGCTGGAAGATTTTTGATTTTCAATTGGTTTTATTTATGCCTTGCATACTTTAGGGTAAATTTTCTGTGTATTTTTCACTTGTTAAACACCCATGCAACCCTGACATTTGAGAAGTCAAGTTCTGTGCTCTCGATTTCTACATACACATTTTAGTATTTAGAAATGAAGATCCCCGAAATAACGATTGGTTGACAATCCATGTAAATGGGCCTTGTCTTCAGAAAACAAGTCCTCAAAGACCTCAACACATAACTTTTAGCTTGTGCCTTGAAATTGTGCATATCGGACTGGAAAAGATGCAGTAACTTGAGCCTGGGGAATTATTGTGATGAATGCCTTCGGCATTGGTGCCAGTTGTCTAATGTGGCTGCTCAGAACGAGGTTTCCATTGGAGCACTTGAGTTATTCATAGGATGAATGAGTTAACTCTGCTTTGAGGGTAAAGTTGTTATGCTTGAATACCAATTCAGATGAAATTCTGAAATAATTGTGTTCCAGACTACTGCTTGCAGTAGAGAAAGTTAATTATGACAGCTGAAATATTTTTGAGTAAGGTAAGGTGTTTCAGTTTTTCCTGTCCAGTTAAGACTAACTATTTCCATTTTATAGTAAAAATGGAATTAAGGTGGTAGCTGATTCAGTGATGGAGGAGGGTTTGGAGAACAGTGTAGGTTTTAGTTGTATAAATAAAAATATCTATATTCTTTTAAACATAAAAAAGGTCAATTAAAACACAGACAACACATTCCTGTAGACATTTTTTTTTATTATTTTATTTTTTGGTAATATTTGATTCTGAGTTTAATTCTTTCCTGAAGAGAATCCTCACCATTCAGTACAAATGCATGAGTTCATGAGTTTCAACAGTAAAACTCTTTGCAATAAATATTGGTGGCAATAATAAGAGAATTTAACTTGGTTAAATTTACAGAACTGTGTTCGACAACACTCTGTTTCGCCAGCTCAGCCTTCAGTTTTAATTCTTGGTAATTTCATTGGGAAGTATTGCTGAGGGGAGCAGTGGAGACAAGGCAGTCACAGGCTGAAAACCTGACATCTACCCATGGAGCAGTGAGGCTGCCTGGCAGTTGTGTTTTGCCTGTTCGGCTCTCAGTTATCACATGCAAATAATACATTGCTGGTGCCTCATCATCTTTTATTTGTGAAGACAAAAAGCAGAATATTTGAAAACCTTCTGGCTTTCCTGGGAAATTTCCAAAGGAGAAGATGGCATTGCTGTTGGGGATGTATGTGATGTGGTGATCCTGGGCCATATAGTTACCTGTAGTATATTGCTTGGTGATAGGGATATAGCATTGTGTAACGGTATGAAAAAGGAAAATACAGAAGGTTTTTTGATGGTCATGATCTTTTAAATTTATCTTTCTATTCAGTTTTGCCTCACACTGTTACTTTAAAGGATTATTCAATTTCATACCTTCTGAGAAAAGTTAAGTCTTTTTTTGTCATCCATCCCTCATTGTCTGTGCAAGATGCCATCAAAATAAACCTGCCCAAAAGAATTCCCGAATGTCTCTGTCCTATCTCTGCGTGTCCAAGCTCCATGTTGGAAATAGGGTAGATTGTATCTTCGATTTGGAATAAGTTTGGGAAGCGATGCGAAAAGGAGGTTCAAGCTATCTTTTTTTAAGATCCATTAGTTAGGACTTGTGAAACATAATGCCATCTCTCATTATGGTTTGCAGTTGAAAGAATAATGTATATGCATGTGATTTGGGTATGGTAATGTAATCAAAAAAACCTTATGGAAACTCCAGAGCATTTAATTTACTCTTATTTTCCTGTCTCCCAAGTCTTTGCAGCACCACTTCAGCATTTACAAATTATAATTGCATGATACGACCTTGGATTTAAAATGCTGGATTTGATGCAAAATCCAAGTACAGGCTGCTCAAGTGGTGTCTCTTGGTCTTCTGGGTTCAGTTCAACCCTCTGAACTTCAGCTAAGTGCCTGACAGCTAGCTGAGACGAGATACTGACTCTTTCCTGTTGTTAACAGAGAAAAAGAGAAAACCTGGCAGCTCTGAAAGCTGATTTCTTCCCTTTTACAATAACTGCTGCATGAATTGCCCTCTTGAGAGGTCTATTTATCTCTGTGAACTATAGAGATTGCCAGTTTCTAAGGTAGTAATTTAAACTCAGCGGATGCCTCCCCTTATGCCACATTGTTGGCTGTTCTCTGTGTTTTAGAGTCTAAGTTGTGTTAGATCACATTAAAGGCCACCTCCTCTCCCCAGACTTCTCATTTTTAGTCATTTGATTTTACCAACCAAGGGAATAGCAGCAGCATGTGTCTACCAAAAGCTCACCGTGCCAAAGCAGCAGAGACAATTAAATCATCTCCTTGTCTTGGGAGTTCAGCCAGTGCCTGGTTTCTGCTCTACAAGAAGACTTCCTTGTATTATTTGTCTTAAAAGACCAATGTCACCATGCTTACTTAAGCGTGGGGATTGATGACGCTGGTGGCTCAAATCCTCCAGCACGTTTAGGCCAGCTGCTGCACTGGGTGCTTGTGATGCCCAGCTATTGCTGTGCCTCTGAACTGAAGGGCGCTTCTAGACAGAAAGATTTTTATGGCTCTTCAGGTCTTGGTTTTCTACTCAGCTTCCCTTGAGGGCTCCATCTGGCCCAGTGTGCAGCATTGCTAAGGGGGGATGACTCTGTTTATGGGTACTTCTGGTTAGGACTTGACACAGGCTGAAAGCAGCCACACGCCTGACACAAGACAGGCTCTTTCCATTGCAAGGGAGAAGGTTCCTACTCAGAAAAAATGTTATTTTTGTCTGAGTATTTAGGGCTTGGGGTGTCTCTGTCTTAATTCTTTGAGGAATCCAATGTTCTGGTTTTTTGCTGTTCTTGTAATTGGACTTCCTGGTTATTTGCAAGAAAAACGAAGGCTGACAGCCCCAGAATTAATGAAGCCTGGTTTCCAGTGAATCCTGTTTTGTGGTTGATTGACTTCTTAATCTAATTAATCAACCAGAAATATTATAAGACTGTGATGGGAACTTATGCTTTGTAAACATCTGAGTCTAGGGGTGAGAGTGACATTTGTAATATCACTCACGGGAAAAGTTTTGCTGAGCTTGATCTCTTCACCAAAGAATCTGTGCAGGGGAGAAAATATTTCATACCATTTCCCTTCTGTAGATCTTCTTGTGTCTAAGGAGGGTTTGCCTGCCTCTGTTTTTTTCCTTTACAAGGCCACTGATGAAGTCTCTCTACCCTGCTGTGTTTGAGAATATATCTGCCAGTCTCTGTCATCTTTGATCAAAATTTATCAGTGAATGCCACTATTAGGTGGGGCTGATAGACTGTGGCTGTACAAACCCTCCTTCCATGTGATACCAGTTAAATAAACACAAATTTCTTGCCATAGCACTTCGTAGACATGCAACAACAGCTTTTGCTTGCCATGGGGGCTGCAGTGCTTGCTCTCTTCAACGAGGAGTGGAACACTGAGTGGAGCCCCATTGCTGCTCTCTGGCACAGAAGTGGACCTGCTGGTTATGGACGGTGTTGTCCAGAAACGACAGGAGAGAGAAGAGGACCTTGGCAAGTTCAGTGTCAGTGTAACCTGTTGAGCTCTGCCAGGATGTGAAGGTTTCCAGCTTCTCTGTCATCGTTGCTCTAGCATCTCACCTATTTTCTCCTTGTGAGACAGAACTCATGATTTCTTGCAAGAGCATGTGGTTTTAGGGCTTTTATTCAATCTTGCCACTGGCAAGTCTTCTCTCAAGAGAGTATGTCATAAAAAGTATTACAGCTTCTTCTCGCTGTCTTTCCCCAGGCTTGGAAATCTTCACCAGCAGCACCCTGCATCTCTGCTGGACTTTTTTAAAGTTTGACTTTTACATTGATGGTAGTCTCTTTTTTTGCAGTAAGTCTCTGGATTTTGGGTTCTACACCCAATACTTTCCAGCATGCTGAGTACCCAAGATGTGACTGTATTTCAGTGACAATTTTGGAGCAAGGCCTGAGTTGCCTCAGATAATACAGTGTTCCAGTAGCATCAGTGTTTGTAAGATTTGTCTTCAATATCCCTTTTGCTGTCACTGTCATGAATGACACATCAAACTGTCTGACTTAACTCCCCATAATCAGGTGGAAGCTGTATAACTGAGCAGAAACTAGTGCTTTTTTGTGCATGGAATTCAGGTTTGTTCTTACTCGCTGGCTGAAGTGAACTGGATTTGATTTCCAAGTTGTGATTCCTGCCATCCCACAGGATTTACACTGATGTCATTGGTGAAGTAGGAGCTCTGTCCAAGGGGGCCAGGGTTGAAAGACATGGAAGCTGAGCTTAAAGCCTTATGCTGTGACTCAACTTCACACTGTGTTGCAAAAGTTCTCTTTTGCCTTTATTCATACTTTAGGTGACTGTATATTTTTAGTATAAAAAAAAGTTATGAGACAGTCTTCTGTTTTAAACTGTGTGTGCATTATTTTATATTAATTATTATTATTTTATATTTAATTTTATATTATTTAAAATATTAAAAATATTTTGAAATATTTTTTTTAATTACTTAACAGTTTTGTTTAATGCAAGTGTTTGCATGGAGAATGCATATGCAATTTAGGAATGAATCCCAAGCCATTCCTAAAAATCTATACCTCTCTTTGCATTGTAAGAAGAGAGCCAATACTGTTTTGAGTATCAGATTAAATTTTATTGACAAAGTAGTTTCAATAATACATGCATACTTATTTGAGCTATGTGCAGTAGTTTACATACATGGAGAATGAGAAGAATTAAAATACTTAGCATGGCGGCAGTTTTCTGCTTCACTTCATGCAGATAACAGAGATGCCTCATAGGCAGGGGGAACAAAACATGTAGCGGGAGGAATTGGGTGGGAAGGGAAGGTCTGCAGGCTTTTGGTAATTCCTAACTTTCCACAGCAATAAAATATTGCCTATATCACTATTCACAGTATAGAATATGCTTGATTTCTAACCTCATAAATGGACAGTAACTTTTTCTGATGGAGGTAAAGATCTTGACTTTCAAGATCTTGACTTTCAAGACGGGAATCCAAGTCTTGTCTGCATCACTGCAGGGTGTACCATGGTTCTGCAGCTTTCTTCATTTAATGTTTGCTTTGCAGTCATGTGTGTTGGAGGCACACACTGTAATGTAGAGGCTGCGATTCTGTAGTTCCTCATCTTTAAGAAGAAGGTACAATTTGAAATAGCTTATTTCTGAAATGGAGTGCATTTGCAAGAATGTATTATTTTTATATAGTCTTTTTAATTTTTTTGATCTGGTTATTCTCAGGGTAAAAGCTGAAGAACATGTTTTATAGGGCTGAGATTCCACGTTTATAAACAATGTCTAAGGTCTTCAAATATTATGGCTAAATTGATTTATTTATTTTGATGATGAGTAGAAATACACACGTAGGAATATGCTGGCAGTGCAATCTTTAGGGCACTGGGAAGAAACGATCTAAACTTTTTCTGCTGCAAAATACTTGAAGCCTCTGTGTGCCTGCTGGGCTTTTCTATGAGAAACACGTTTTATCATTAATATTGTGAGGAATTCAAATTCTGACGTTTGTTTTTTCCTCACTGGGTCAAATCTGAGAACATAAAAAGCTCACAAAATCTCCTCCTGTCCCTCACTTCCCCTGCTCACTGCTCCAAATTTACTTTCATGAGATTTAGGCTGGCTTTTGTTCTGTTTTAGCGGGTTTCATTCACTGTCGTGGGAGTTAGACCCATTCACCAGGAGCAAACTCCATCCTCTGATATTTTTCACAGGATGACCGGGTAGCCTAAAATTAATAGTCTGAATTTCTGAAATTTGTGATGGACCATGTGGCAGTTGACTTTATGGCAGAAATGGAAATTTAATGTCACGCTATTCAAGCTTCTTGTTCTTGTTTATTCTTATTATACTCAGCTGTCTGGGAGGCACACAGTATCCCCTGGAAATGTTTAGGGAAGAGCATGAAGGAAGCTGGCCAGGAATAACAGTGATGGTCTTGATGTCATCTGTGTTAGAGGCCAGACCATACTGTACTGGCATTGCCTGGTGACAGGCTAGTGGGGCTGCACTTAGGCTGGAGGAAAAGCAAAGTTTGAAGGAGCATGTTTGGAGGCTCTGCTGAGTTTGCAGTGCAGCATGTTGCTGTTGAATCGTGGCTCCTGATGGCTGTTTCCAAGGAGGTACAACATATTGTCCAAGGCTTGAGGTGTGTTTTCCTTCCTCCTGCCTCTCCAGCTTTTGGTGGGATTGCTTGGATGGGTGCGGTACTTACAAACAAAAAGCCAGACAGAACATTTTTTTTAATCCTAGCAAATAGCAGGCTTGTTTCCCTGCAATGCTGGGCAATGCAGAAGGAAGCCTCTCTGTGAGGAGACAGTGCCCTGCTTGAAAAGATCAGCATTTAAAGACGAGGTGTGACAAGGATGTGTAATTGTTGATGGGAGTGAAATAGGGATGAAAGGTGAGAATTATAGCGGAAGATGATGAACAAGCAATTACATAGACTTAGTTTTGAGGAATTAACTCAGCCCTGACCTACCTAATTGCTTGATCACAGGAAACAAATCAGCCAGTAAAATAGAGCTAATCTCTGCTCTTCCCCGCCGTAGTGGTTACCAGCTGCGAAAGCCCCGTCGGTTTTGTGGTAAAAGCAGAGCAATGGCACAAAGGGGTGTCCGGAGAAGGAATATAGTCAGGGCGTTGTAAGCAGAGGACAGTAGGAAAAGATAGTTTAACTCAAATGCTTGTTCACGGCTGCTGAAGGAGTCTGGAGTGCATTGTGTAAGAAAATAAATAGCAAAAAGAATCAGTTTGTGTCCCTATTTCTGCTCTGGTATTTCTGTAGGGTGCTAGATGACTGGTGCCTGCAGCGTTCATCAAGACGTTGCTGTCGTGTGAGCAGCGGGGGCTTTCCTCGGCGCGGGGAGGCCGGAGGGGAGCCGGGGAGCGGGCCCCGCGTGGGCGCTGGCACTGCTTTCTCCCGCCTGAGGAGAAACGGGCCGGCGTAGAAAAAAACAATGGCGCTTCTAAATGTGGCAGCCCATGCCGAAGGAGCCTGCTTTTCCTCACGGTGCCGACACAGGTGCTTGGTTCAGACTGCTGTAACCACAGCACAGGGATGGCAGAGGGGGGCCGTCCGGTGCCTGTGTGCTCGGGCCTGCCTTCCTCAGCTCTCCCCTGGGGGAAGAAGAGACCCTGGTGCTGCAAAAGCATTTTAGGACATTTGGGAAATGGCTTTTAGTCAGAAGCGTAAGGCCGAGGCGGTAGCACAGCCCATTCTTCTCTCAGCTTTGTAGTTCAGGAGGATGTAATCTACCAAGAAGACCCTGGTCACAAATTTTGGGGTAAATATACCTGCTCATTCTTGAGCTTAAAGGACAGGTGTCAGCCACACACTCCTGGAATATATTTAAAAAACTGATTATTTCTGATCATACGAAGGAAATGGCAAGATCATTAGAGGTGCCGTAGAGGTAGGGGAATGTATGTCTGGGAGAGGAGCTGTTGGTGGCCCGTTGGGTTAGTCTTGCTGGAAGGTGAAACGTGGCTTAATTGCATGAGAATTTCTGTTGTTGTTTTTTCCTTCTCCTGAAGAACCTCTTGAGCTTTCCATCGTCTGAGCACAGCAGGCATCTGCACGATTACTGCGGTGTGATGCAAAGAGACGGGGGGAGAGAGTGTCGGCTGGGGGATCCTGGCAAACATTACTTAAAGCGTTGGAGAAGTGCGGCAGATTGACTCCCCGACTGTCACTGCCGATAATGCCGCTTGTAGAGCTTGTCAGCATTCCAGCTTCACATTTTTATAACCATTTAATTACTGCCTGTATTGAATATCGCTGGAATTCACCATTGCAGCTAACGCTCTGGAAGTGCACTGTAGACTGTAAGAAAGTGGAGAATGTCAAGCAGGCAGCCAGGCTGTAATGAGTTTGCTCATCATCCTGTTAGGTAACATCTCACTGACAACCACCATAACCATTCTGTTTGTTCTGTGTGTGAGCTTTTTGGTTGGTTTTTTGGTTTTGTGTTGTGTTGGTTTTTTTAAAGATACTGTGTCCTTCATTTGATGAAGTTTTACATTAAATGCACAATCCCTTTCTCAAAATCTAATTCTAACTACATATGTTTTTTCTTTTACTTTCTTCTAGCTCCCTGTGCATGACAGAGGGGGAGTGGTGGGCCATGGCCATGGGCACCTCATGGCCATTTTATCAGAGGCTTCCCTTTGCACAGAGTCGGACAAGCAGTCTGAAAACATGGATGCGTAGCAAATGCTCTGAATGCTGTAAACAGATTTTATCGGGGACACAATATTTCTGTGTAATGGTAGATAGATAGAATTTCTGGCATGAACGTGTTGATGTCATTTGCCATAGCTCAACACATGGGTCACAGGATGCTTTGGCTCTTGCTCTCCCATGGGAACACAAAGCAGCAAAGCACAGCCCAGGAGCCCAGGGTTCTGCTGGGTTGGGAAAGGTGCTGGGGCCCAGGGGCAGCTCCTGCTCTTTGTGTGGACCTGTGTGCACGGATCAAAGGGTGAACAGGCGAGGGCAGCCTGGCCCAGCAGCAGTGGTTATCTCTGTGTCTCTTCCCTCCTTCCCATCTGCAGCAGTGTTTAGAGGCTGCTGCTGTGGAGGAGGAGGCTGAAAGGAAAGGTGAGGCAATTTGAGCAGGGAATGGAGTAGACTGGCATTCGTTAGGGCAGGTGAGAGAGGGATCTGCAGGGTGTGCCCATGGGAGGAAGGCAGGGAAGGGCCTGGGATAGATGTTGGTGTGAAGGGGAGATTGCTGCTGAGCGGTTTGTGGCAGAGAACAAATCCAGATTTGGTCCAGGTGGCTGAGGGGGTAGGACCACTGTGATCAGGTAGCACCTTCTGGAGGATTGGAGAGCCAGAAATCCCTAGGTTTCCCATTCCAGCATCCTAGGACATTGCGTATGTTAGGTCTGTATATTACTATTTTGGCTTGTGTATATATAGTTGGTCTGTTGCTACTAAATTATCTCAACACTTTCATTGAGGAGGGCTTTCTGACTATCAATCATTAATGTCACTGCTTGCTAAGCAGAAATCTGTAAGGTGCAAAGTGTAAGCCAGATCTTGGAGGTCGTAAGCTAAACTGAGATGCAAGGATTGTGCTATTAACCTAGAAGAATCCCATGAGCCTTTCCAGCCCTGTCTCTGAAGGATCTGATGATTTGGCCCTTTGTTGAGCTGAAACAAGGCAGTGCAGTATAAATGGTGTGAAAAGAGTCTCAAGGAAGCTGATGTGACCTAGAAGGACTCTTTTTACTGGCACATAGTTCTGAACTGGTCTTCCCTCTTTCCAGCTTGTACACCCTCCAGTCTATCATGTATTTAATAAAAGAGTTACAGAATAACCCTTGGTTAAACAAAGAGTGTATGCAGCCCTCCAATATTCTCAGCTCCTAACTTCTACTAACTAGTGGGCCATCATCTATCCACCCAGGATTAAGTTTCTGACAGTTCCTACAGTAGAAGAGGTGTAAATATCACAGGCATACCTCCACCACTATCTAGTTTAAAATCCTCTTGCAGCTCCCCATTTCTTTTCTTAAATGCAGTAACCAACCAGGCAGATTTGTCTTAGTGTTCCTCAGAAGTTTTTCTTTAGGCTCTCAATCTGCCACCAGCTTTAATTCAGCCTCTTAGGGGCTCTGCAAGAGAGCAACTGCAGAAGTGGTCTTCAAAGGGTTGCAGATGAGCACGTATAAATATTGAATTGTTTATCAGTTTCTGACATTTGCTGAAATCTAGAGTTTCAAAGTTGTCCTTTAAAAACTGGAGCACAAACTTACTATGGCAATAAGCCCAAAGGTCAGCTTACTTATTTGAGTGATCTCTTCAGTGATACCTCAATAATATTCTGATGGCCTTTGGTGTGCAAGATGAGAGAACAGTCACCCAGACTTCGGGGACACAGACAGGCTGGTGTCTGTGATCTGCACTGAGGTATGGTCCTTTAAAGCTGCAGTCAGAACTTTTCCATTTGGGATATTTCTTGGCAAACTGGGGTTCAACAGCTACTCATGCAGCTACCTGTTGGGGTTGGTTTTCTGCCCACTTCTCATTCTTTTCCTCTTTATAGCCTATTCACATCTTCAGCTTTGACCATTGGACCTAATCTAATTCCCATTGAAGATGAACTTGGTGACTTTGGCAGAAGTTGTAAGTGATCCTGAGATCAGAAGCTCTTTGAGACAGAAATTGTTCTTGATTTTTTTTTTTTTTTTTTCTGTGCCCATCTGTGCTGCTGTTAGGAAAAAAACCACACCTGATATCTGATTGTGCTCTCTGCAAGTAGCAAGAGAGACCTGCCCTTGAACTAAATAAAGCAAACAAGCCTCAAGCAGATAGTTATCCCTGTTGTGTCTCCCCAAGCCTCTGTAAAAGTGTAGATGATCTGGATTGAAAAGCTGTGCTTTCAGCTCCTCTTTTCAAAGATACTCCCACACTGGAGCATAAAGAAAACCAGTTATGCTAATGGCAAGCGTGCACATACACCATCCTTTGCCTTCAGTTTGCCTTTGCCTTGCAAAGCTTATTTACTCTTGGAAGTGAATTATCCTCAGGATTTAGAGGACAGACATATAGGGAGGATTTCTTTCCCTTTTGTGGGAATTGGCTGAACACGTGTGGTCAAGCCAGTGAGTATGAGGTTCACCAGAGCTGGAGTTAATCTGCACATATATGGAGGACTCTTCTTTGCATTACCTGTGCCCAGGTCCAGTCCCCCTGTTGATACATGTTGTGGTGGGCATTCTTGTCTAGCTAGGTGCTCACAGTTCTTTGAGCCATCCTTGCTTCAGACAAATGGTTTTCATGTCTGTCTGTCTGTCTATCAGCAGAATTCAAGCAACAACTCCAGTGCAAAATCCTTTAACGGCTGAGATGGTGCTGAAAGTTTAAGTCTTGGTGGAGTCCCTGCATGGGAAGCAGCAGTGATAACAACACAGGGAAAGTTATTGCGGCTATTAATTGCAAACACATCCTAGCAACTGTATCACCCTACTCATATTTCCTTTTCTTCCTTATGTTTTTCCAGTGTTTTTACAAACAGCACCTGCTACAGCTGTCTCAGTTACAGGGGAATACAATACAACTGTAACAACACTGGGAGATACGTGCATGATTTTTTACGTAGGCTCTTCTGCCTGCTTATTTCCTTGTCATGTTCCTATTGTCTCTTAACTTGTACTTGATTTTTAAGCTCCTTGGGAGGGGACCAGCTTTTTGTTCTGTGTTTGCACAGCATCTGAGGCTGTCATGCCCTGGCTCTTCACTAATCCTGGTAAGTGCTCTAGTAGTACAAATGGCAAACAAATTAGCATTCTTCTCACTGATTAAACAAATGGTTTTCTCTGTGATGATTTGAACTGGGGTTGCATTTCATTACAGCCCTTTGAAGCTTAGCTGGGAATTGCCAGGTTCTTTTCCAACCTCTGTTATCAGCCTCCCCTGCTAGTTGACCAAAAAGTACTTGGCAGGCAGTTTGCAGCCTCTGAAAAACAATAGGTTGTACTATTTTAACCTGGCTTTGACCTAACCTGGAACAGTCAAAACTGGCATTTGGCATAGTGAGGAAATGTGTTTTGATGTGCCGAGTCAACTGCACTTGCTGTTCAGCAGCTGCTGACAGAACCTGTGTCTGTCTTGTCCTGTGGAGATGTGGGGGGACTACGGTGGCCCCGGCATCGGCGTGATACCAGGCGAGTCCTGGTAATTCTCTGTAATAGGGCCTGAATGAGCAGAGAATTACTTTGCCCTTAAATTGTAGATTAATGTGATTTTTTTTTTTTTTTTTTCTGGGACAGAAAACACTGCTTGTTTTCTAGATGGATAAAGTGTCCACTGAAACAGGATTATATTTACATTATTATTGCAGGACCATCTGTGAAATAGGCTTTCTGTACTACAGTGAAGAGCCATGACCCCTCACAGCGTTATCTTTTAAGCTGCATGCTAAACCCATGGGGGCTTATGGCTCAAAGCTAATGGGGATTTAACTTCTCACTGAAAGGAATTTGAAGCCTAACCCTATTTAGATGCTCTTTGCTCTCATTGATTAAATGCCCAGTCCACTGCAAGAAACCTAATGGAATCATAACTATATGAATTTTCCATCTGACAAAATGGATGCTGGGGGACACTGTGCAATATTTATTAGAAAAGGAGTTTGATCTTAAAAAGACATTTTAAATCAAAATGTCAGCTCAAAGTACTATTTCATTTGTAGAGAAAGAAATGGATTTGAATGAGAATGTATTTTTTCAGATCACTCCACAGAACCATTTCATGGAAAAAAAAATCGGTTTCTGAATTCAGGATTTTTATGAGGATTTGCACTGCTTCCCTTGTTCCCTCTGTTCACTAATTCATTTCTGAGATCCTGTCTGCAGAATAGTTTTAAATGATGCTATTTAAAAATAATAAACTTGCCCCCCCAAAAAAAGTCTGTCTTTTTTCACCCCCAAATTGCATTATGCACTGGAGTTCCAGGAGGACCATATTCCATCAGGGATCATTGTTAGTTTTTAAGCTACAGTAACTACAGCTCTTTGGGGATGAGAATAGGAGAGCTGTCATCTCAGTAGGAGACTTTAAGCTGTAAAGAGCAGCAGCACATGATGCCGTGGTCCTGTGTCAGCACAGTTGGGTTTCAGTAGTGGTCTCTTTGGGTGCTGCAATTCTGAGAATTTCCTGTGCTCGAAGTGCTGGTGCTTTCTGATTACCTTTTAGCCTGTGCTAATGACTAGTGTGCTTATTCTTTAATTGTTGTAGTTTGTTGTTAGGGTTTTGGTGGCTTATTCCTAGAGAAAACCATAATCCCTGGCAGAAAAGGGCTCTATTCAAACAGAAGCCCAAGCGCTGAGGCACAAGGATGTGGCTTAATGTTTCATTGTCCTTCTCTTTTCATTGCTCTTGCTGGACATACATGTTTTCAGGTGGAGAAGAGGCAGTTTGAGACTGCATTTGGACTTCAGAATCAGGCAGAAGTGGTCTTAAACTATCATTATGACACATTGAAATAAAGAAAAATACGGTTGCTACATTATACCCACCTCTGATCAGAAAAACTTATCCCAGTTCATCATGATTGATTTAGGGACCTCCTTAGATTTGTGTTTCTTTTTTTCCTTTCTTTGTTATGTAGAAGTCTCAAGGCTACTGTACAGATTTTCTTATGTCTTGTCAGAGAACCTGTTGGGCTTCTCCTGCTCAACTGTGATGGCACGGCAGCCTGGAGATGGTAGTCTTTGACGGAACAAAGTGATTCCTATAGGCTCACAGTGTAGAACTGACTGGATGCTTCTGCAAATTTATCAAACTTTATTATTCCCCATTTAAATCGGAAAAGGAGAGAGAGGTACGCAGGCACATGGGCATTCATAGGAATTTTCAGTCCAAGTCACTAAACTTCAGTAGTATTCATATTATATTTATCTATCTATCTGTCTGTATTTATGTACCTGTATGCATATAGATATGAATATTTATAATCACAGGCACTTGAGTGTTCTGAATGTGGCCACTGGTAAGGTTGGAAACTAGAGGACACGTATGGTGAGCTGATGCCCTTCAATGGATAGCCCAGCCACAGGAGATAGGGCACTCATTCAGCTAAGAACTTGCCCTGAGTTTGTTCTTTCTCAAAGCTTTTAGTGTTATCTAGTGAAGAATGAAAATGATGAACTTTGAAATTTTGCAAGTGATTTCAGCCCTGCTCTTCAAAATAAATCCTGGGGATCTTGGAAGGTCTTCAAGGTCTTCCTATAGAGAGAAGACTGTAGGCATCATGAATCGATTTTCATGGGTAGTGGGATCCCTTTGGGTTGTTTAACACTGAAAAGTCATAAAGGGGTAGAAATTAAGTTTAGTGCTGAGAACTCTGTCACTGACTTACTGCATGACTTTGAGGAAGGCATTTTAACTTGCCTGTGTCAGTTTAGCCATCTGTAAAGCAGGTACAATCATACACAGCATAATAATTTCCCTCAGTGAGTGCCATTTTCAGTCTATCCTGTACTACTTAATGATTTGTGTGACTGCTGAAATAACACCATGCTCTAAAACCGTAATGCCCTGATGTATTTTTCACATAATCACTAGTGGTTGAAATATTTGTTCTGACACTTGAGATTACTCATGTAAATAGAAAAATTATAGCATGCTGGCGACGCCAGACACCTTGAATTCCATCTGAGCGTGTGGGTGATTGGAGAGGGATCTATAAATACTAACAGAGAGGAGGAACAACAAGCGTGAGCGGCACATTAGAAATTCTGAGACAACATGACAATATGTCAATATTGGGTAGGAGATGGTCCTTGGGAATCTGACTACTGCAAATCCACTGAAGAAATATGTTTTGCTCTTTTTCCCTGCTTTATGTGAAGCCACGTTTTTCTGTTTTACTTTGCACAGAGTTACATGGAGTATGATGACCTAGTCCTAATATCATGTGACTAAAACCTTTTTTAAATTTTTATTTTTTTACTTATGAAGCATTCTGCCTTGGAGACAACCAGAAACTCCAGTTTGATTGTCAGTGAGTGACTCATAGGTCCCACAATGCTTTTTCTCAAAATGTGTCTGCTGATTTCCATGTTCAGCTCCCAAATTGCTTGTTTCAGATGTTTTCCACTTCCATTATGAAAGATTTGCGTAGTTCTAATTGTAGAGTTCATAATGTCACATAACAATGTAGCTGTGTCACATTTTACATAAAAATGTAGTAAGTTATATAGCTACTGTTTGCAGGTTTTGACAGTAGTCTTTTTTTAATTTTTAGTTTATTAGATAAGGGACACTTGTGCAATGTAGTTACTCCCTGCTCTCCACTGTGTAGTGTTTCTTTTGAGTACAAGCTCCTTCTAGATCAAGCCAAAGCATCTCCTTTTTAACCAAACATTGTGCTTCTGGGGATTACAGAGTATTTACAAGCCAATATTTGGTTTTCAGATTATGAAGAGAGAGATATGTCTGGATTTATTTTGAGGAAGTATGTAACGGAAGACAGATGAGTAGTTTATGGGACCCTGCCGCTAGAATTCATGCATTTATCATTAGTGACATATCAAAAACCAGAACTGAATATATCCAATTTATTGGAACAGTAACTTTGAAATTTAAAATAAACTAAATCATTTGAAGGAAACTGTAACACATTCAGTGTAGTAGGTATGAGTAATGGAAATCATAATGGAAAGTACTGAGGAATGCCAACTGTAAAGAGTCTCTGTTTAGTTTATTATTAATTTGCCAGTTTGACATTTTTGTATACCAGATTACCGACAACGTGTGACTGCTTTTGGTCACTCCATCAGCTCACGTGCTAGTAAGTGTCACACATTTAGAGCTCCAAACCAAGCCAGTAACCCAGCCTCAGGTTTCACTGTGATTCTGTGTGACCGTAGTTCGTGTTTGTTCAGTTTCCGTTAAGCTATTTTGAACAGAAACACAAAGATCTCGCCCCGGCATTGAAACTTGTCCTTGCTGCTTCCTTGAGCATGCATGCTGTTAACCTCAAAGATGGACTTTATTATTAGAACTTCGTGATGTAACTCCGAAAGGAGCTGCAAGGGGTGGTTAGCAGTGGCCAGCTCCAAGTGATGGCAGGGAGCAGTGGGTGGGAAATGCTGACTGCAAGCAGAGCTTTCAGGCTGTCTAATGTAGGCTGGAGGGGAGTAGGTTGTGCGTTTTGCTCATGGTTGCTTGATGTGGAGTATAAAACTGTGGCTTTGTGGAGGAATGAAAATTAATTAGTATTTACTAGGTTTTGCAGTTGACAAAATTGATATGCTGCATTAAGATAAGAAGACATTTAAAGCCTTCACTCCCTAGAAACATTTGCACTGAGGAAACTCAGAATTGGTTAAAGAAGTGTTTACCAGAGGGGAGCAGCAGGCCCTGGGAATCAGTGGCTGAATTCAGCTCACATCATAGGCCAAGTCTCAGGAAAAGAATCTGAGGAAAAGTAACTCTGAAGATTTTTTTGTTGTTACACCAAAGCATAGGATGATCTGGGAATGCTATCTCCAGCTCCACAACTGCTGAAATCAGAGCAGAAAAAGAATGTCCCTGGTGCAGGTGGGAAGGAGGAGGCATCTGCAGGGTCTGCCTGTGGCTGCTAAATTTTCTCCTGTAGTTTCTTGACTTGGTGAGTTACATTTTTCGAGACCTGCTGTGGATACCACAATGTGGCTGGTCACTGTGCTGTATTCGGGTTATCAAAGCCATGAGATTTCACAGATTGCACCCTTGCATGACTTCCTGAGAGCAGCCAGTTTTCTCCCATTTGATGGGGGCTTGGACATGCTAATCCCTCAATCTGCTGCCTGGACAGCCCCTCTTCTTGCCTCATTGCTCTTAACCACACAGAATTGCTGATTGCAAGGTGCTTTGAAAAGGAACTGCCTCCATTTTCTGGGCGCAAGCGTGTAATGGTGCTTACAGCACTGCTTAACATTGCTCCACCGTTTTTATAAAAGCAGTTGCTAATTGAAAGGAGCACTGTCAAGTGTTCTTTATCTTTTTAAAATGCAATTGTTGATCTTTTTCACCCAGCCTGTCTATAGCCCACTGAAAGCTTGAATTTGAAGCCTGGTTGTCTACCAGCAGTCTCTTGTCACTAATTGCTAATACCCTACCTTAAGATAAACTTTAGGATAAAGGCATGTTTCTTTGCTGGATCTTTCTGAAGTTACTCTTTCAAAATACTCATGTCTTCCATCTAAAAAGTATAATAAGTGCATACATTAAAAGTATTTTTAAAAGGATTTTAAAAGCAGCCCCTTACAATTTAGATCCAAGCCTGTCTCTTTAAGATGTGGAGCAACATACACTGAATTCAGCTGAATTAATTTACAAACAGCAAAAAATGTAAATGCAACTAAATCTCACTAGAGTATGAGAAATGGCCAAAGCATAAAGAGGATTTGTAGTCTCACAAGGTGTTTATTTTAACTAATTTATATCATCACCCAGAGGTGGAGATCTGATGCTCTTGGCAGATCAAGAGGTTTACTATTTCAAATCCCTTTCAGCACAGGGGAAAGCAGATGATGTTAATGGATGTTACTTGTCTGAATGTAGTAACAGATGTTTCTGTAGGAAATGGAGTAGAAACACTCACAAGCAGGATTGTTGACTTGTTTCTGGTTTATGCCCACATTAAAGCTGTTGAAAGGGTCATGCTACACATCTTCATAGATTATCTGATTCATAAACCCTTTTCTTCAAGTATTTGTGTCTAAGTTTTGGTAATAGCACCAGCAGCTGGACAGATTCTCATCTCATTTTTATACAGTGTCTTCACTGTAGGGTGTGTGGTTTGCTTGAGTTTAGTGGAAATTTGGTTTCTAATGTAAAACCTACCAGGCAAATTCTGATATCATGACACCGAATTAATTTTAAGGCAGTAGACCTTTCTCCATCTCTGTTAATCTCAGTTTCATTGGCAATAGTGTGAAATACTCTGCATTTATGTTGGCATTGCTTGTGCACAGTTTATAAATTTTATGGCAAGACTTCTTATTTCAGTTACTACTAGCTTTGAAACCATTTGGGGTATTTTGGCTTGTGCCTTACCAAAACTGCTAGACTGCAAATTCTCTCTTTTAGTGTTCCGTCAAGCAAAAGGACACAAGCATGCTGAGTGATTGACTTGCTTGGCTGATCTGCCCTTCTGAAGGCCACATACCGGCAGGGATTACGTATAGCTTTTGCTACTGTCCACTCTTTTCTTTTTTTTTTTCTTTTTTTCTTTTTTTTCCTTGGGCCAGTATCACTTCAGCAGCTGTTAGATGGCTCTGAGTTGTTAACTTGGACTTGCAATGATGCTATCTACAACCTCAGAAGTGTTCGTCTTCATTTGTTTCCTCATTTTCAGGTGGGAACTGTGTGCCTGCAGGATGGGCCTCCTCTAGTTCTGCATTAGCAGCTCTTCTCAAACTAACTAAGAATCATTTTTGTATGCTGTGCTGCCCACAATACCCTTGGAGGTGGCCTGGTGTACTCGCTTTGGCACAGATGAGTCAAACAGCCCCTTCATACTGAATAAGCTGATAAAAGCAATTGATCTCACCATGCTCAATTTGTGGGCTCGAGTGACTCCAAAGGTTGATCCCTACATGCAGTCTTAAAACATCTTACGTATGGTGGAGAACTTGCTTAGCTCCTCTTCTCTGAGCCATCTTTCACACTCACAGAAACCAGACCAGATGAAGACGTATTTAAGGGAACTTTCAAAAACCAAGTCTTTTTTGGGTATAGATATCAGTAACATTAGCACATGCTTTGAAAATAGCCTGAAGAGGTTTCTGGCTGATGTTTTCTTCTTAGATTTGGTAGTTGTCTCTGAGTACTTACTTAGGAGACAACGCATGCATAAAGAGGAGACTGTGCTTTTCCCCTGCAAAGGGGGAATTCCTCGATCATATTTTTGAGCAGATTCAGGCATGTTATTCCTTTTGCTTTCATATTGTAAACCTACACATCCTGTCCTCATTCCTATAGTAACGAAAGAACTTTGCTTGGGAGTGCTGGCTTCTCTTCAGTGGTCTTTGTCTTCACTCCTAGGAAACAGTCTGAATGTGTCAGAGGAGACCCAATTCCTCAGAACTGTGTCTGGCCAAGGACCTGACCAAGCTGGTCTGTAGTGTTTCTCTCATTAAAAGCCTGGTTCTTTCCCCCTAGAAAAAAACAAAGTCAACTGTGAACAGTAACAAAGGATTAATTGTGGAGACTTGGGACTTGGCAGCACTGCCTATAAATGAAGTGCTTTTTTGGAAGCTACATTGCCTGTCTTGCAAATCAAAAAATAAATGCAAAGTATTTCAGTGTGTATCAGTGGATTAATTCATTTGATTGCCACTTCCCTTCCTCTCCTCTTTGTGGGGAGGGGTGCTCCGGAGATTGCAATTTTAATTGCTTGACCGCAGTTTCTAATTAGTGGTGCACCAAAAGGGCATGGATCAGTAATTAGTACTGAATATAAGGATCTCTGAGGTTGAGCTATACAATCAAATGGATAAGTTTAGACAGCTCTCAACTGAAATTGCAGTCTATCAGTAAATTGAGTCATAATAATGAAACCATTAGAATTTTTTCTCAGTCCCTGCATGTTGGTTTCTGTGCTTGCAAAGTACTTTCTGGTGGTCTTAAAGAATGTAGCATTTTAATATAAATATATATTTAATATTTGTATATATACTAGAGATATTTATCTAATCTGAAGGCATATGTATATACATACCTATTGTATAGTTATATATGATTCAGAGTTGTTACACAATGACATGTCTTAATTTTATTAAATTTGAGGGGGGGTGGGTTTATCCCTTCGGTGGTTTCTTTGGCAATATATAAAAGCAAAGATCTCTATAGTCACTTGCTTTCTTTCTTTTTCAGTCGATACCTGGATTTGTGCTACTGTATCCAAAGGGAAATCTAGCTCTTGAGTGTAATGGTCTGAAAACAGAATATTGCCCACATTATTACTTTAATGTCCAATAGTCTGTATCGTATTTTTTCTGGTTTTAAAACTTGATGATGGCATTATATTGTATAACTGTAGTTATACATTAACATTGCTGCATTCAAGATTCTCTGATAGTTCAGTGTGGAATGGGAACATGCCTATTATACATACTGGTATCAACTTGTTTTTTACTGGGTGGATTAAGAACTGGTTAATGGACAGACTGCAAAATGTAGACACGTGTGGGGTCACCATAAATTGCTGTGTATGTAGTAGGCTTACTGGTGCATGGTCTAACACAGTGTTCTGCAGTATTTGCATCCTGAGTTTAGATGTAAATAGGAAATAATTGCTGATAAAACTTAGGAATCCTCTGAACAGCACGTGCCTTACTTCAGCTAAATTCATAAACTGGACTTAGGTTATAGACATGTAATTATGGATGTTGATGGGGCAAATGGAAAACATTGGTTCCAAAATTTAAATAATACAAAAAAATACATAAATAGATCAACTTCTGCCACCTGTTCTACTCCAATATTCCATTTGTGCATTTATATGTATCCATTGGGGGCTTTTAAAATATGAAACACATTTGAATATGCAGGAGCCATAAAGTCTGATTTGTAAACCCAGCAGTATTCATCATGAATCTAGAAAGCTGTGCTTGTATTTAGTGGGAAGTTAGGATTAATTTGTAGAAAACTACCAAGTTTTGGGTTTTGGTTTTTTGTTGGGTTTTTGTTGTTGTTGTTTTGGTTTGTTTTTGTTTTTGTTTTTTTTTAAAGAAAACCTGTATTCACTTTTTTTTTTTAATCTTCCTGTAGAATTTTGTAGGAAGATGGTGTCCAGCAATTGACTGGTATATTAATGGGTTTTTATTCATGTAAGTCTCTGGCTCTGAGCATTCATCTCCTTTTGAGAGTTACTAGAAACCAGATGTCTGGGAGGTCAGAAGTTGGCAGGAGTTTTCATAGGACATTTTTCCTTAAGGTAATTTTCTTGGCCTCTGCTGTGTTTGAGACTCAGTTTGTGGAAAGAGGGTTGTGTTTCTGCTCTCTCCTGCTTCCTCTTTCACAGGAGTTTCTAAAACAGAGTAGCTGCCTGCCGCAAACTCACCAGCGCATCCCATGGAAACATGGCTTCTTGGCACATGGAAGGGGTGGTTCTTTTCTTTTGCACCCGTCTCTGGGGAATTAAATTCACATTCTGTGTTCTTGTTTAGGTTTAGAGGCAAATTTTTCACTTCGGTTTCCTTCCTCTCCCTACCCCTCTCTCCTTTCCTTAATGAAAATGTGCTCAGGTCTAATGCATATCGCTTCTGCTGAAAGAGGATGAAAATAGCACAGAGGAAATAGCTACATTATTGAGACCTGGACCTTTATTTAGCATCATGTTTGCTGGCACGTCACTGTACCAGTGCTCAAAAGCCCACTGGATTACTTTTTTCAACAGATTAATTGGTAATCTCTAATTTTAAAGGGAACAAAATGTTGCATGCGGTCAAACATGATTTTTATAGCTTCGGCTGTTCCTCGCATCTAAGTTAATGACAGTCATATCCATTCAGTGTAAACAGGAACAGATTCACCACCTCTGTATGTGTTCAGTCTCTCTGTTTCCCAAAGGCTATGAGTGCATCCAAACTGAGGCACCTACTGCTAAAACCAATATCTCTATGACACTGACTAAAACTACTGATTTTCAGCATCACTGAAAATCAGGTAATTTATGGAGTACCCAAGGATGAGCTCTGGTTTTGAGAGTTACATGACACAGGTTTTTAGATAATGGACTTTAGGTAGATGTCTGCAAAAAGATCAAAAAATCAATCTCAACACCTTTTGCCTTAAATAGTTTATGGCAGTCTGGCAGAATCCCATGCCAGCTCTTTCTTGAGCAGGGAAGAAATTAATTTTAAAAATCACTCAGAAGGGTATGCGAAAAAGAGATCAAAACAGTGGTGTTGGGTAGAACAGCATTTCTGATAAATCACAAATGAGGAATGTCCTGTAAAATAACTAATACAAAAGTCCTTATAATTGAAATTAATAGATTTGTTAAAAAGGAGAGAGCGAGCAACAGCAAGATGTGCGCTAACATATTTTAGAGAAATGATGTCAATAGATGCTCACAGAGCCTACACTCTAGTTTTGCACAGGTATCTCTCAGTAAAGCTGTTATAGAGTGCCTTGAAAAAGTGCTGCTGAAATTACTCACCCTATCTGTGGTTTTGACAGAAACACCATTTTCTTCTCCATTCCTCTGAATACTTCCCTTGCTTTTACTTTGGACTTCAAAACAGCAGTCTGCTTTCCCTAATTTAACCTCCTTCACCACAATGCCCTTCTGTAATTTGCTCGTTATTTTGTTACTCAGTCATTCCCAGCTTCTTCAGCTGAGCTAACATGATGATCTGCACCATTTCCTTGAAATAATCTCTCACAGCATTTTAATAACTTCCCTAAATAAGTTCACGGTGCTCCTGACCTTTCGATTCGTGTCGTCGCTGTTTGAGTCATGGGTATAATCAAGTGGCAATAGCCAGTTAGGCAGCCACAGCTGTGTAAGTTGGATATATATGTTTAACCAGGGTGCTTAAATGTGAGGGCTTTTCTTGGTTGAGCTCTGTCAGGTTTGTGAGGGAGAAGGAGCCTATGCCTGGTAGATTTGCCAAGAACATGAAAAGCAAAAGGTAAAATGATCTTGAACTGCCAAAAGAATTCAAGAGGAGGGAAAATGTTGCAATATTTGCCTGCATAAAGAGGGGAATACAAAGTACAAGTGTAAAAAGGGTATTGATTTTTGAATACAAGTAAGATCATTTGGGATTCCTGCATCCACCCTTCCTATCCGTACTGGAAAAAAGCATTGGAAGAGGCTGAGAAGAGATCTAATCTGACACTTTCACTCTCACAAAAGGCTTGAACTCAATTTTATTTCCCTGAGAGAAGTTGAAGAGGTGAATTGTTTTTTGTTTACTTCATATATGTATGTACAAGTAGATTGGCTAACACTGCTTCCCAGCAAGCAGAAGTAGCTGTTGAGATCAGTGGCAGGGCACTGACAAGCATGAACCAGAAGGCTGCAGCACTTGGGGTATCGCTGGAATATTTTAGATAGGGGAATAATAGATTCACTGTCACTTGGTTGAATGTCTTTCTTTAAAAATTCCCTATACCTCAGCTATCTCATGGCTTCTGTACAAAGGAATTGCTGCATGAGGACTTAAAGCCTGTCAAATAAAAGTTGTATGGCTCTCCTGGCCTTACACTATCTATAAGTTCTTATTTCGCTGATTCTGTTCTTTTCCCTTGTTTTACTCATTGCACCCTACTGAGATGGGCAGGAGTCAGATCTTCATCTTCTGTATCTGCACAGCTTCCAATGCCGTAATGCTGGATGAGTAAAAATAATAAACAGTGCTGAGGGCTAGTAACAGTTTAAAGAATTCACATGGGATACAACTACTGAATATCCATTTATTTATTACTTTCCTTTTCCTTTTTTTTTTTTTTTCCTCTATAGTGAAATACATGAGAGAAGCAACCCCCTATGTGAAAAAAGGCTCTCCTGTTTCAGAAATTGGGTGGGAGACGCCTCCCCCAGAATCTCCCCGCTTGGGTTGTACCTCAGCTGACCCCCTGTCGCAGCTTTCACTCTCCATCCACAGAGACAAGAAGACAATACCACTCAAGATGTGCTACGTGACACGCAACATGACAGTGTCAGACCCTGAAAACAGGTGAGCAAAGGATTTGCCCAAGGTTGGAATTTTACCTTCGCCTTGAATTGCTGTTGATCTTTTCAGTCATGGGGTTGGTGAGGAGGAGCTGGTCATGGGATCTGGTCACACACAGCAACCCAGTGAGGGCCAAGCAAGGACCAGTTTGGGAAAGGCGGGTGGTGGTGTCTGGGTTCAGCTTTTGGGTTGTGCTAGAGAAACTCTTCAGTGTGATAATCCAACATTTTTGTTAGAAACAGAATTGCAGGAGTTTGGTTTCATCCTGATTAAGTGTCTGCTTTTGAAGGAAAAGACACTGTACACACTAATTGGTTACATCTTCCGGGCTGGCCTAATCTAATTCCATTAAATTGCATTTTCTTTTCTTTTCTTTTCTTTTTAAATGAATATTATTTTAAGAGTGACCTGTTTTGTCCATTCAGTTCTGGGCATTAAAGTCAAGAATAGGAGAAAAGTTCCACTTACAAGGCATTAATGGGAAATTTCTGTGACTTCTTGATTATTTTTTTTTCATCATGTTAAAAATAGGATGAGCTTTTAATAGCCCTTATTTATAACATATGTGGAACAGCTGCACCACACCAACACACTCTCTGATCCCTGCTCTAACAGCTGCTAATAAAAAAGGGACCAGTCAAGTCAGTAATACAGGCTGATTCTTCCATCCAAATAATGGCCTTTTTGTTTTTCTGCAGTGTGCTGCCTTGCCCAGAAGCTGGGTGCAATGCCTTTGATTCTCAGCACTTATGTATAGGCATAAATAAAAGTTAAGTTTTCTTTTGCAGAGAAGGATAAGGAGAAGAGGGGAGAGCAGAAGGCGTTTTGGGGAGAACGGGTTCCCCTGTCATCTGTTACACTGCGATTCAGAAACTTTATCAGTAGCTGTGTAATTTTCCTTCTTTGTTTTTTATATTTGTCTGACCTTCTTTTAAGGGTTCTCTTAACCCCTCCCCCCCCATGCTCTATTATTTAGTATTGCTTAACTTTGCTTCTGTTCTTCATCTCAGCAAGTGATTACCACCATAGTCAGAGATAACTGACCATTACAGAAGTGCAATTGCAAAACAGCAATTACGCTAGCAGTCCTTCTCGAGTTTAAATCAAGATGCTCCTTGATATCAGCCACTTTTTTTTTCCACATCTATCTGTATAGCTTAACGTGCTGATGTTTGACAGCTCTGTCACTAGCTTAAGAGTTTGTCGTTCTCTCTGCCATGGTGTGTATTTTTAAAATACCCACGCAGGTCAAACATGGTTTGAATCAGCACAATGTAAAGATGCTTTACACATTGGCTTCATTCTTTCAGAATACCCCTGTCTCCCCCCCCCCCCCCCCCC
>NW_015094509.1:18657344-18664105 GCF_001431845.1 Calidris pugnax | reverse complement strand
CCCCCCCCCTTTTTTTTTTTTTTTGGACTGTATGTTAGTTCTCAGCTTCTGTTCTTCTCCTGGTCCTCAGTTTTGTTTGAAGGCCGGGAGGACTGATTCAGGAGGGGACACACTCATTGCTCATGATACTCCTGCGATGGAGCTGACTTTTTCAAAGCGTGCTACAAATGTATGTGTTCTTAGGTGTTACTAGGAAGTAACGCGTGGGAGAGTCATATTGCTTATTATCATGGTTTAAATTTTGTGTGGCTGTCATTTCCTGTGGAAAGAGTGACTTCTGATTTTTACTGTAGTCCAACACAGTGCAGTGTACAGTCTAAGTTGGATTTTTCCATCCAAGCACACAGTACCTCAGCACCGTGCTGGCTGCAGTGTAAGAGTAGCATCCCATTGATTCGCATCTCGACCTATTTCAATTTTTTTTTCACAATTCTGAATACTGATTTCCCAGTATTGCTATTATAATGCAGTGACCCTTTCCTACTGGAGTATATCCCAAGATAGTAATCTGATTGCACAAAAATAATTTGATCTTTGTTCACAGCAGAGCCCAAACCATGTCCTTCATGCTTGTGACACTTCTGTTTTATAACCCTGTGACCTGACACACATAGATCTTATAACTGATGGTGTCACTTTGCTGGATGGTTTTAGAATAGCACTGCTGGCAGGCTGCCAAAGCATATCCTGGCCATAAAAGGGCTCCTTTAGACTATAGCTGAGCTAATTTTTGTCTAAGATCAAGCATGGACATAGAAAGCATGAGGTTTCCCGAGCAGATGTTTCTCCAATGCAGGCTGGTGGTGATGTCACAGCAGCATTGTAGGACCAGGCTGAACTGGTTTGATATTCAGCATGAGAAGATACCTGTTAAAAGAACCAGGAAGAAATACCTGATTGTTGGCACTGATACAGCTCCAATTCTTAGAAAGCTGGGGGGAATGTGGATTTAACAAGCACAGAGGAAGTTACACATCTGGTTTTCCCACTGGATCTGGTAGCCATGCACAGGACTTCTGCTTCTCCTTGAAGACTGACCCCAGTTGAGAGATTGCTAAGTCCTGCTCCCAACTTTCCTTTTTATGCTTTATTGTAACAAAATTAAATAAATCCAAATTCATGAGAATTTGTTAAAAATTTAAGATTTTGAAATTTCATTTTAAAATCACAGAGCTGTGAGGCTGACTGATTATTTATAAAGATGATGTCTGGAGTACTAGTAGAAACTCCATGCCTTTTCAGTAAAACTCTTCAAAAGATGACCATGTGTAGTTTGGAACCTGCCAGCACTCCCAGTTTCACTGTTGATCCAAAGCACAACTCTTTTTCTTTAAATGGACTACGAGACCTGACATGTTCAGACTTGACGTTAGGAAGCATTTCTTTACCAAGAGGGTGGTCAAAAACTGGAACAGGCCTTCTAGAGAGGTGGTTGATGCCTGAAGCCTGTCAGTGTTTAAGAGGCATTTGGACAATGCTCTTAACAATATGTTTTAAATTTTGGTCAGCGCTGAAGTGGTCAGGCAGTTGGACTAGATGATCGTTGCAGGTTGCTTTCAGCTGATATATTCTATTGAAATATTCTATTCTATACAAGGAAAGACAGACATTTAGCTCCTGCTGGTATAATTTAAGGGTGACCAATGGGGTAGGGAGGCAAGTATTAGGCAGTGCAGAAGAGTCTGGACGTCTTGTTGATGAAAGCATGGGCTGGCTCGTGTCTCCACCCCGCCTGTTTCCTGCTTGGTAAACAGGACTGTACTTTGATGTTTCCAGGCTCAAGAAGCCACTGGTATGCAAAGCAAAGGCTGGATTCTCCTTGAAGAGCAGTGTGGTTTCATTGTGTAGCTTTGCAGCCCAGGTTTTTTCCCCACTGATGAAGGAGCCGATCCTCTGAATCGTGTACCTGGTGTGGGGCTTGCAGAGGGCAGGGCACTGTGCTGTGGAGGGTGTGCCCATGGTACTGAGAATGAGTTATGGCTGCTCTTGTGGTGCGTAGGTCCAGTTTGTGTTGCTTTTTGCCTCTTGCCATTTAAGAGGTAGTTTGAAAGGTCTGGGCTCAGCCAACGACACTGGCACAGGTAGAGTGAGGTACTGGGCAAAGGCTGAGCCCTAGACCCAGGACTAAGGAGGTGAGGGACCATTTCCATTACCATGCTGTCACCACTGCACCATGCTGGAGCTGCATCAGCCTTGGGTGGACATCAGTGGTTCTGCGGGGCTTCCTGGGTAGGCAGAAATCTTCCCTTCCTAATGGACTGTACAGATTTAGCAGGACTGGCCTCAAGTTTAGGAAACTTGGGTCTTTTCTCTGTTATCATGTGTTGTGTGTGGGCAAAAGAAAGCGAAAGGACTTATGTATGCCTGGGGGATACAAAAAAGATAAAGATACTATAATGGGTGCATTACCAGTATTAAAAATCCCTCTCCACACCTCCCCAAGGAATTTGTGCCTTGTTCCTTGTGCTGTTATTGAGCTGTCTTTGGCTGTAGACAAAATCTCTGTGAAATGGAGAGATCGTACTTAACTTGCAGTGTTGTTGTGAGCTACAGCTTGAAATCCTTGGATGAAAGGCATATAGCACTTAATTATCATTATTGGTACAGACTTGTTTTGCTATTTGAATATCAATAAGTCCTTTGAAGAAGTCATTGAGCCTGCTAGAGTCAAAGTCCTGATTTATATCAATAATTTTTGTTACTGTGTTGTTTATTTTTTCCTGGTGGGCCATTTATTATCTGTTTAGATTACTATTAAACGAGGGAAGAAATCAACAATCCCAACATTAAAGTAAAGCAACTTGAAAGGGTGTAATTCAAATCCCCAAAAGAACAAAAATGCTGATAATCAGAGGAAACTGGTTGACTCTCCCCTCACCCTTAAACCACCCTGTGGTGCTAGGCTATTGCAGTGTGCACAGTTTGTTATAGATGGATGTTCTACCACTGCGAAGCCCCTTACATCCTTGCCCACAAAGTGTAGTGAATTTAAGATCAAGGCGAATGTGGAGTTTTAACCTTAGCTCCCAACTATTTTACTGTTATGGATCCAAATCCTCCTTTTGTGTAAAGTTGGATGTGTCTTGTTTGTTTATAGTACTGTAACTGCTAATCTGCCCCCAAAATCTGCCCTTTCCTGGAAGGGATGAATAAGTAGGTGGCACTTGAGATTAATCTACTGTTCTGTCTTTTCAAGCCGAGAGAAGTTAGGTGATTTAGCTAAAAAGGCATTTACAGCATTCCCTTCTATACCCTGGGGGTAGGAGAGGGAAGTTGGAGTGTGGGCAGAAGGGGGAGAGGAGAGGAGTGGTGGGATGGATGAATGGCCAGGCAATGGGGAAGGTCTCCTCTTTGATACATTACCATGTCCTCTTTAAGAGCTGTATGGCTGTGGGACCCTCCTTGGTAGCTAGGGTCAATGCATTCAGGGCTGGGGTTGCCAGATGAGAGACCTGGAAGATTGCATTTCTTCTCTTATAACAGAAATTTGGGGCAAATCATTAACTGCTAGAATTAATAATTGGTTCATGCTGGGCTGTCTGATAGTCCTCTATTATCTACATCATCTGCTTTTCAGGCAGCTCTGCAATCGCTGGTGTATTTTGGAAGCTGCAATCATCTCTCTTGCTAAGGGGCAGTTTTCCAACCCTGTAGGAACTGGAGCTCTGAAGCCTCTAAGCAGAAAGTGTGAATTTTTTATTTTGGTTTGGTTTTTTTTTTCATTATTAGGAATACTTATTTTCTGTCTTTTGTGAAAATCCCTATCAGCTAAGAAGGTCATCAGTCTGGGTTATATGAACTTATGTCTTAGCCTCAGTTTCTTCTCAGCCTTCTTAGAAGGTCACTGAGATCAGACGCCTCTGTAGGACTGCCCCTTCTGTGAAGAGAAGCATTTTGGTGTCTGAGTCAAATCACCAGTTAAGCTTTTTGAAACAAAAAAAACTTCATCAAACAACCCAAAGGCCATTTTCTGCAGAGCAATCTCAAGATTATTCATTTACACAAACACACCAACAATCTGGGTTGAAATTTGGATGTTCACTTACTTTTTATTTAGTTCTGATTTAATTTTTGTTCTGTTTAAATCATGTTAAAATAACTTCTAATGTCCTAAGGACCTGCTGTAGTCTCTGGGTGACAGTTTGAGAAGTGAATTGCTGGGGGAATGTGCCAGGATTTGGGGACACAGTGGAAACTGCTGAGTTTTCCTGCAGGTTATTTGAGATACTAGTGTAGAACTGGATAGCTACGACAAGCTGTGACTGACCTTCAATCTGTGCATGTCCTCATGAATCTGGGATTAGTCATGTCTCCCTTTCTTGAAAAATAAGTTGTGTCTTTTCCCCTGATGTAATGACATGGGGCTTTCTCCCCTCCCTATCCTCCTGGGGTGGACAGGTGAGCTCCTGGTGTCCTTCCTGTCTCTGGCACAAATCAAATGGGAATGGGCAAAGCTCCTGCACGTGTTACTCAAAAAAAGTGTCTATGCATGCATGCAGATATGTGAATGCAAATATAACTTTGTGTGTGTGTGTCTGTGTGAATGGGACCAAATGTGACCTGAGAGGAATAAAATGTGTCACGGTGTGTGGGTGGCAAGGAAGGATGTGTGTGGTGTGGAGGTGGCAGTAACTGAGGTTGGCAGAATGCTTTCAGCTGGATTTTTGATTAACAAACTTTTAACTGAAGTATTTCTTTTTTGCAAAAATATTTAAATAAGGAGAAAAAGAAGATATGCTGGTGGGGTTTAGTGTTGCGTTTGGGGTTCTTTTCAGCCACTGCTTTGACTTGAAAAAGTCAAAGAACTTTCATTTTTCCAGCCAGCTTAAACTGTAGAGGATTGAGCTGATGAATGGAAATAAGAGCAAAGTAATTGGAAATGAATCGGGGAGGGGGAACAAGAAGAAGAAACTGTCTTGAGAAATGCATGGAGAGGAGGGAGGAGAACAAATTACAAAAAGGTGGTGGAGGAAGAAGCCAACCAACAAAGGGAAACGATGAACCAGGAGAGTGAAAACTGAAGCAGACTTTACTTACTGAAAATTTTTGCAAGAAAAATCAAAGCAATGCAGAGATGGAGGAAGACAAATGCTCCAAGAAATGTGTTGCAGACTAAAGGGAAAGGAAGAATGGTGTGAGTGCTGCAGGGCAGCACAGAGGAGGGCAAATGGTTAATCATGTTCAATGTGAGTCTGTATGTAAAGGTATGCAAGTGCAAGACATTCAAGCTGCCCCTAAATAATATTGGAGATAATTTTAACACCCCTGAGATCTGCCAAAGAAAAAAAGTTGATATGCAAGGGTTTCAGCTTCCTGACATGCTCCTTGTCCCCGCAGTCTTTGTGTTATGGCTTGGAGCCAGTGACAACCTAGAGACCCTTTTTCCTGCCTGGCTGTTGTCCTGTGCGCGGTGCTGGGCTTTCCCTCCCTTATCAGCAGATCTGCAAACTGAAGTCCTGCAGCTCCAATGTGGCCTGACCTGCTATTAATCAACAAGCAGAATTTTCAGCTGATGTATTCAAAGCTCCTTTCTCCTGTGCTTTCTGTAGTCACTTATATTGCAACAAATGGCACATTATGGCCGCAGCAGGAGCCTCGGGTGATGGGTTGCCATCGTAGGTGCCCCAGCTCAGTTTTGGTAGGTGCTGAGGTAGGGCTGTAGTGCATAAGTTGGATGCACAGACTTTGCTATTTTAATACTCTGTGGTCACTTCCAGCTTTTGCATCCTTTTCTGCTGATGGAAGTTCCAGTTTTCCTGTAGCAGGAATCAGAGAGAGTTACACTTAAGTTTTTATTTGTTCTCCTAGTTTACACGCAGCTTTTCCATTGATCTTGGACTCTATTAAATGGGAAGATGAGTTTACTGCCAGTAGTGAAAGTGCCAGGAGTGCCATGCCAGCCGTCCCTGAAGAGACCACATCATCTCTGGGATGCTGGCTGCCAGGTGGTGCCCTATCCCTAGTACTCAGAGGCCAATAATTGATCCAGAGGGAACGTGTGAGTTTGTTGTCGTGGTTGGGGAACAGTCCAGCTTCTGTTTTGCTTCACTTGGCAACTAATTGGCGATCCCTGGGAATTTTCTGATCATGTAAGCTATAAAATGGGCATATAAAATAATGAGATGTTCAGACAGATACTGCTAGGTGAGGTGGACCTGCTGTTTGTCTCTTCCAGGGAGAGTTTGTCTCTTGACAGGTCATCTGTAAGACAGAGCTGATCTATCAGCAGCCCTGCTCATTTGTCCCCTTTTCCTATTATTCTATGCTCGTGGATCATGTCCCCTTCTTTCCTGTAGGTCATACTACATACAGTTCTGCCTACCAGCAGGAACAACAGTGGAGTTCTTTCTCAGGAGATATCCAGTTCTTCTTCAAGTCTCTTATTTTTGCAGCAGTATGGGGACTCTCTACCCTTGTCTCAATTTGAAAGTGTCTTTTACCATTATTACCAGCTACAGTCAGGTGCTCTCCACTTAACCCAGACACAGCTCCAGCTGCAGAAAGTTTGCTTTGCTGCAGAAGGTGCTTTGAGGTTGGCTGTGGCTTCACTTAGAGGTGCAGCTTTTGTGGCCAAAACAATTTATTTTTTTTTCCTAGCATTAATACACTTTACCTCTTGCTGTGAAAGATTTGCTTTAGGGAGCTGTGGTCAATGTATTGACTACACCAATCACATATTCTCATCTTAAAGTTTTGGGTGGCATCTTTTAAAGGTTAAATCAAATTCCTACCATGCCTCTGAAATCATTCCTTCCACCACC
>NW_015094509.1:18537746-18656616 GCF_001431845.1 Calidris pugnax | reverse complement strand
CCCCCCAAGTAACTGACCCAACTGATCCTTGAAACAGCAGCACTTTAGCCATTGATGCTGAATCCACTGTGAAGAGGGCTGGACTGTGTATTCCTGCATTAAAAATATTCAGGGCTATTACAACCAGAATATAAAAGAAAAATTCAAGATGGAAAAAGATAAGATGTCTTTTGGGCAATGCAGGGAAAGAATTCTAATTCTTTGTTAAGTGTCCATAGACATTTAAAAATTATTACATGTCTTTCATAGTTGTTCTGGGTAGAGAAGGCAGCGTGTGTTGTGCTTTGCAGATTGGTCAGCATCAGCACACCATGGTGTGAGCAAGTCCATTGCAGAACCAAATCCTTTCCTTACTTGCATGTGGTGCAACTCTGCTGATATCCCTTTTATTAAAGCCCAGCTGGTGGCAAATAGTAATGAAATCAACTGTGACAGCTCATATACACCCTCTGTTTGGACATCAGTCTAATCCAGCTCCCAAGAAACAAGTAACTACATCACTTTTACCACCATAAGTTGAAAGTCAGCAATTGTTAATACAGCAGGTACCTGACAGTGAGGAGTCTGAGACTTTACATAGAAAAATTCCACTTGATTGCCAAATAGCACTGGCTTGGTAAAATTGCTTTCACCTCTGTTTAGGTGGATAAAATGAAGGTAGTTCTTCAGTGTATGCTGGGGAATTCATTGCAAGCCTAAAGTCTCTCTATGAAATATTTTCCTTGCAGACTAAACCCAAAGTTTCCACTGCTTAATTTTAATGTGTTTTGTTCCTGGTTCATCTCCTGATGCTGCATGTAGAATTGAAAAAGAACCTTGACAGGGTTTTTTGACTTATTTTATAACAAAACCTACAACTATTTAAATGTGATCGCTGATTGTGTTACTTTAAATCCACCCTTATGCTGGAAAGGCTCCTGTGTTTGTATGCTCAGAAATCAACAAAATTACTTACCACAGTTTCATGTGCAGACAGTGATGGAAGAGATGGAATGAGCAGTTTGGCCCTTGCCCCCTTTTTAAGTGTGCAATCAGTGGCAGAGTGTTTTGTTCCTGGCTATGCCGGTGCAAAATCAAAGTAACATGATGGACTCAAGTAACTCTGGCTCCAGCTTATCATTAACTTCAAGGGATTTACTCCCCACTTTAATCAGTGACTGAATGCATAATCTGACCCGAGAAAAGTCAGAAAGTGTAAATCAGTGCCTCATTTGGTCCTGAGCCAATGCTTGTGGGAGAAGTTCTTTCAAGAGATTTGATAAAAGGTATTTCTCAGATAATGAACACTCCTACAGAAAGAGGCCTTATCAAATGTGGAATGAGTATGGTCTACCAAACATTTGCTTTCAACTTCTTCTGATCCTCTGTAAAGTAAAGGCTCTGGAAGATGCAGTGAGGGAGGGAATTTTGGCCTCCTACATACAAGGTTATGGCATTTGGAGGCTACGGGTTTTGTGTCACCCTCGTGTTCTGCAGGTGGAGAAGGGGATGCTGGAAACACTCCTCGGCTCAGTGGGACTCTTTGAGGAGGAGAGAGAAAATAACTCTTTTATTATAAGGTTTGCCAAATGATCTCTGAGAAAATGTGATATCATTCATATGCATTGCCAAACTGGAGAGATGCCGCGCATCTTGGCAGCCATCTAGAACTAACATATAATTCCTTTGGGTTGGTATGGGCTTTATCAGAAGCAGCTCCATATGCAGTATTTACATAACTGTGGCGGAGTGTGAGAATAAACACAGCTGTGGCATTGCCCTAAATATTTCAATTCAGTGGGGAATTAAGGGAACTTTATCACTGAACTGCAGATAAACAGAAGTCAGTAAGCGGTGGTCAGTTTAGCCAAGGAAGAAATCAAAGCTACAATGGCTGGACTGCTGCAAACATTTAAGTGCTTTAGTGTTGGAGTTTACTAAGGTCAATGGTATTTTTTTGCTTTTCAAAAAATATGGAAATACCATCAGTCAGCTGTTACACAAAAAGCATCATCCAAATGGACTGATGAGTCAAAGCACTGTAGGCTGAAAGGCAGAAAGGGGAAGAGTTTATAGGGATGCAGGGCTTTCAGCACATGATGCAGTTGGAGCCCATGGGTTTCCAGGAAGATTCTAAGTTTCTGTTAGTATCTTTGCCCCAAATGACTGCGGAGATGGAAGTCCTGGATCTTGAGCAGGAATCTGGAAGCCTGGTTTCTTAAAGGTAGTTTAGTGCTCAGACCTTATAGAACTTTAGTGCCCAGATCGGTAGCAGAGTCCAGGCAGTTGAACACTTAGACACTTGGCCTTATGGTATGAATAAAAAAGGTGCCCTACCTAGCAGCTTGCACAGGAATGATGCTTGCAGTTATATTCCTCAGGCTGGAGCAGCGGATAAAAGGATTCAGTTTCAGACCCGTCAATGCAGCATTTATTCCCATTCTGAACTTACTTTTGAGAAGTGTAGCAGTATTGTCCAATCTTCCTGTCACTCAGCAGAGGGAATGAAGATGACTTTCTGCAGTTGTTAGTGCATCACCATCAAACGTTGATGACTGACAAGCAGCAGTCCCCAAAATAGCCCCATTAGAAGTCACCGGAGCCCCTCAGGATGATATTTTAAGATTGTTTTTGCAAGCATGGCCCAGTATGTGTGTGTGCATATGTATGTTAGAATATATACATTGATATCACAGTAAATTGTGTATATATTAGAATATATGTAGTTTAGAACCGCTTAAACAGAATGGCTAAGAGCTAACTAAATGTTTGTTCTTTTAGAGAACAGAACTCTTGTAGAAATACTCAATTAGCCACCATCAAGGGAAATACACTTTGGTGAAGGCCCAAGTAGCAAAATACTTGTTTGCATGTTAATCTACTTGCTTTAAGTAAGAACTTAAGTGAATTCTAAATTGGAAGGAAGTGAGCTGTCATTTGGAAGCTTGTTCAGTTCTAGATAATTTATTTTTAAACAAAAGCCTGCTACAACTCTAACTCAAGAAGAAATGAGACATGCTTGCTGCTGTTTCTTTGCAACTGAAAAAGCAGCGCATTCTTCTGTGTCTTTATCGTCCTTGTTCAGCATTTTGTTTACTGCATGATAGGCGGTTACTCTGGAGGTGGGAGTTCCCTTATAGAAACCACAGGCTTTGTTAAGAGCATTGTTTCACACAATCCATACAGTGCATTAACATTTTTCAAAACCAGCACAATACTGCTGTGCTGTCCAGATATTTTTTTCTCTTTAAAAGATACATTAAAATGAAAGTTAGAGTGCAGAAAATACTCAGTTCTTCTCCTGGCTTGTTCCCTGGCTCATCTGGATTATGCACCTTTCCACTTTTTGGGTGGTGGAACAGGGATGCTGTCACTGGCCTAATTTGTAAAATGCTGTCAGATCTCCTGCCATAAAGTGCTCTGTAAGTATTAAGCAATGTTTCACCAATTACCACAATATACTTTGAAAATCCAAGCCTGTATAGTTTGTTTCCATTGATAGCTGCTTACAGGAACAAGTTCAAACTCAAGTTCATATGGCAGCTGCATAGCAGTGTTTCTCATGGAAAGACAGACCAGTGTGTGGTAGTAACCATCATTAGTCAGAAATGGCTAAATCATAACTGTCAGGGAGATGCCTTTTTTTCACAGTGCAGAAAAAATGAGTGTGATTGGGGACATGCATATACAAACATATTTTTCTTATTCACCACACCTGCATAATCTGACACAATTTTCTTTTCAATACCTGAGATTGAATCCTCAGTGCATCCTGGAGCAGCTAAATAAGAGCCTCTATTTTCAGACAGTGCTAAGCTCCAGCAGCTTTTCTGAAGAAACACGTGTTATTATGTTGCCTCGGTGCTTTCTGAAAAATCAACCCACTTTTTAAGCTATCCAAACAGTGATTTAGGACCCTGAACAGTTCAGCTGCTGAGTTTGGAAAATCATGACCTTTTCTATCTTTAGAGCCGTGTCTACGTGGAGACCTCCCCTTCCCAAAATGGACAAACACGAGGTCAGCGGTCCTCGCTCTCCCAGCCCCACAGAGCAGCGCAGATCAAGTCACCTTCTGTTCTGGATTCTGCTCTGGTTTAACCAATTAATTAAAAACTCTTAATTGTTAGCTAAGCTCCAAATTGCAGGATTTTGTAATTGCGTAACAAATATTTGTATTACAGTACTGTCTTGAACCTCAACCTGAATAAATTCCACTGAACTAATTACTTTCCTGCTACAGAAAGGAGTCGTTGTGTGTCCCAGAGATCAGGCAACAATACACAGGACAGAAGTACGTGCTTAGGCTCAGATTCCAGGTCAGATTCATTTGGGTAATGTTCAGGGGCAATCACTGTATGTGTATAATGAAAAAGCACAACTGTGATGCAGAGTTGAGGGATGGGCAATGACTAGGGCTTGGTTTTATAATCACCATATAAAGATAAACCAGACTACTACTTAGTGGGTTATTTAACAAATGTTCAAGTAAAAGTGGCCCACAAAGCTATAAAGAGCACACAAAGCCCCACCAGTAACTAATAACTTCACTGAGAACAGAACTGAAATAGCTGTAGCTGCCTCTCAAAGCATTTTTGTTGTTATTAACAAAGGTGTTGGCACAGGTCCCATAACCATGATGGACAGGATTCGTTTTCTTGAAAACTGTTCATCTGTGCTTTTCAAACCACGGTGGTGGAGTGGAAGCCCACAGGATGGTCGTGTAAGCATGTGTTTTGGGAAAAAAACCCAACACGTTTCTGTCCAGAGGAGTTTGGAAAACTATAGAAGATGCCTGCCAGCAGCAATCATAGGGTTGCGGTTAGTACTTCCTTGCTGCTGCTGTTAGTAGGATCTAAATGGAGCATTAAGAATGTTGGTAACTCCTGGATAAGGCCAATTGCAGCAGTCTTCTGGTTAATGCTTAGTGGTGTCACTGAAACCACAGTGCAATCCTAAGAGAACTCCTCCATTTGGGTTGAGGGTGGTTTTCATTTAGCTCTGCATGTGTAAAATAAACACCTTGAGAAACCCTGGGCATGCTATGATTGCCAGCTAAAGAAGGTAGCAACTTATCCCAGCTTCTCTGCAGTCATCTCACGGGCAGTTCCGGGTGGTTGCCGTGTCAGTGAATGTTAATGGGGAAACGTTCCTCTCGCCTTTATATTTGAAACTCATATTGACATGCTAGATGTGGGGTTGCATCAGCATTGGCAAATCCCTTTCTCAAGGATTTTACCATAATGTCTATGCAGACCTGGCTTCAGTTAAGATAATCCTACCGTATTCAAGTGTAAAGGTAAGTTTTTAGTGCTAAGTCTTGATATTCGTATCCTTCTTTTTAACTCATTGCTAACACTAAGCTAAATTAAACTGCCTAACGATATTTGAGTGAACATAATGTTTCCCCCCCTCAATTTTTCTAGGCTGATTGAAGTTCATTCACCTGATGCCAAGCACACCGTGGTGCTCAGGAGTAAGGATTCAGCTACAGCCCAGGCCTGGTTCAATGCCATCCACTCCAGTGTCAATGAGCTCATCCCCCGGGTGATTGCAGAGGTCAGAGACCAGCTCGGAAAAACAGGGATTGCTGGAAGTCGAGAGATTAGGCATCTAGGCTGGCTTGCAGAAAAGGTAATGAAAACATTCTTATTTTCGTTTTTAAGCAGTGTCTTTTTTGATTATTCTTTCTTCCTGAATTCAGCCTCTTCTGGAAGTGAAGAGGCTAAATGAGGTTCTGGGGTTTGATTTAGCTTTCCACGGAGATCTTTCTTTTCTTAATGTGGCGTGCAACACCAAAAACTGGAAGGTCCCCTGCGCCTTTGCTTCTGTACAACAATTAGCAAAGACTTTCCTGGGAAATGAAAAGTCTTGTGATCTGTCAAGCTCAGGCATGGGACATGAGTCACAAAAACTGACACCAGCCTCGAGCTCCCCTGCTGTTATGTCTCCTGCTCACGTATATGAGATGTCACCTTCCCACTCCCAGCCTGGGAAGTAACCGGTTCCTTGGTCCTTGATCCACCCCTCTGCTATGCCTGGCCCCAAGAGCTGGGCATGGTCTGGAGTGTGAGTTAGCATCTCCACTGCACCTGGGAGCTTGTTCTCTAGTTGTAAGCTTGCATTTGAGCTGATCTTCGTAGAAGGCCGAGCTTGCAATTGCAACTTTTACCCCATGTCTTGCACAGTTTGAGTCTCAAAGTAATTTATCCCACAGGGGAAAGCAGGTGTTAGCTGGAAAGTAGTTTGGGACCTATTGACCTTTGGAAAGCCAACCCAGAAATGCATAGGGATAGTATCAGTATGAGGTGATCTGGTATCGAATCAGTAGTCTCAGAATTTGTTTTAGGCACTGTACCAACTGCTAAGTGTGGATTTGCTATGGTACAGTGTTAGAATTGTGCCCAGAAATAGTCAGTCCACACCGCTTGTAGTGAGGCAAAAATTGCAAAACCTTTCAGGCAGATTTGGTACATTTTCCTGTCCCTCCCTCTGCAGAGTGGGGAGGACAGCACAGCTCTGTGGCTTAGTGCTGTAGAAAATGTAAAAACTGGGTGGAATAATTTGAGGTTAAAACACCAAAGCATTGGTAAGTAAATTTTAAAAGTATTAAACTGTACAGGCGTGAGGTCTCTAATCTTGTTTTCCCTTTTGTATCCTTCTCTATAAACTTATGAAAAACTGAATATAAGAGGCTTTTTCTGTTGCAAAACACTGTTCTCTGAAGGGGTAACTGCTCTGTAGCAGATCATGTAGACCTTATATGTAAAATAATCACGGGTTATTTTAAGCAGACCCATGGAACACTTCTGGTTTATGAATTTCCTCTCCTTACAGTTAATACACAATATCCCATTAACACAAAACTGGAAGGTCCCCTGCGCCTTTGCTTCTGTACAACAATTAGCAAAGACTTTCCTGGGAAATGAAAAGTCTTGTGATCTGTCAAGCTCAGGCATGGGACATGAGTCACAAAAACTGACACCAGCCTCGAGCTCCCCTGCTGTTATGTCTCCTGCTCACGTATATGAGATGTCACCTTCCCACTCCCAGCCTGGGAAGTAACCGGTTCCTTGGTCCTTGATCCACCCCTCTGCTATGCCTGGCCCCAAGAGCTGGGCATGGTCTGGAGTGTGAGTTAGCATCTCCACTGCACCTGGGAGCTTGTTCTCTAGTTGTAAGCTTGCATTTGAGCTGATCTTCGTAGAAGGCCGAGCTTGCAATTGCAACTTTTACCCCATGTCTTGCACAGTTTGAGTCTCAAAGTAATTTATCCCACAGGGGAAAGCAGGTGTTAGCTGGAAAGTAGTTTGGGACCTATTGACCTTTGGAAAGCCAACCCAGAAATGCATAGGGATAGTATCAGTATGAGGTGATCTGGTATCGAATCAGTAGTCTCAGAATTTGTTTTAGGCACTGTACCAACTGCTAAGTGTGGATTTGCTATGGTACAGTGTTAGAATTGTGCCCAGAAATAGTCAGTCCACACCGCTTGTAGTGAGGCAAAAATTGCAAAACCTTTCAGGCAGATTTGGTACATTTTCCTGTCCCTCCCTCTGCAGAGTGGGGAGGACAGCACAGCTCTGTGGCTTAGTGCTGTAGAAAATGTAAAAACTGGGTGGAATAATTTGAGGTTAAAACACCAAAGCATTGGTAAGTAAATTTTAAAAGTATTAAACTGTACAGGCGTGAGGTCTCTAATCTTGTTTTCCCTTTTGTATCCTTCTCTATAAACTTATGAAAAACTGAATATAAGAGGCTTTTTCTGTTGCAAAACACTGTTCTCTGAAGGGGTAACTGCTCTGTAGCAGATCATGTAGACCTTATATGTAAAATAATCACGGGTTATTTTAAGCAGACCCATGGAACACTTCTGGTTTATGAATTTCCTCTCCTTACAGTTAATACACAATATCCCATTAACACACTTCTTTTGCCTCATTATTTTTTTTTTTTCCTTATGGACTGAGATCTTATTTCATGCTGCTCATTATGGACATCAGGTTCAAGATCCTGCTGAATTTAGTGGTGAAACTTGTGTTGCTTTTAATAGGACCAGGCTTTGGCTCTGTGCACGTTCCAGTGTATTTACAGCGGCTGTCATCAAGAATTAGCCTTGAAAGATTTGCATGACTTTGTTACCCAATAGTCAACATGTTTTTTTTCACTAAACTAACCGTCCAGAGCTCTGCAATAGTTATGAAGTGAGGTCAAAAGTTTCCAGCATCTTCTCATATTGGAGATCTGTTGAAAAGTAGAGGAAAATCACTACATATGGTAAAAAGCAATGTGAAATTGCTTTTATTTTGTTACTGGACTGTGGGCTGTAACGACTGGGTGAAAGAAAGATAACCTGCAGGGTGGGAGAGGAAGGCATATATACTGTATGTATGCAAACTGTGTATATACTGTTTCAGAGGAGGTGTTCGAGGCAGCCAGGTGAGGTGCTGACCACCCGGTGTTTCCCAGGTGCTCCTTGTGCAAAACCTGGGTTTGCCAGTGGGGAGAGATTAAATTCTGCAGTGATTTTTGGAAACACACCAGGAATATGAGCTTTCTTCTCCTGGGGTGAACTTCCTTACCACATCCACTACTGGTTGGTTTCTAAACGACGGAGTATAGAAAGCGATCTCATTATTAGTAGCCACAAAATAAAACATATGCCTTGTATTCCTCCTAATATTACCATTAATTTTTTTTGTCTGTGATATTTTGTGACATATCTTCCTATTTTTTCCATGGATTGCAGTGGGAAGAAATTTGAGCTCTGTTTTGCAAAGCATCTTAGACTGTAACTTTTAAGACAGGTTTTATGGCATTGCAGTATGTTACTTACGTAGCACATCCTTACAGTGAATTCTCAGCAAAATGGAATGACGCTGTGAGATGAATTCCTCTGCTTGTTTGGGGAATGCAAAATGTAATCCCATAGAAATTTCTCTGTAATTTGCTGTGATTACTCTCTGCTTTCATTAAGCTATTTCCTGGTTTGACATTTTTTATATGTCTGCTCTAAACTTAGCTCTAAACTTCAACCTTTATGGTACTACAAAAATAGATTCATTAGCAGAGCCTCCCTCAGGTGGGTAGCATTAAAATAAATGGTAGGTTATCTAAGGTACTATGCTAACAGGATTCTTCTACCTTCACTGAAACTTCCCTGTGAAGACAGCCCTTTGTGGTCTTCAGCACAAAACATCCATCCTGTAGGCCCACCATCAGGTCCCCAGCTGTGCCGCGGGGTGGGCAGTGAGGGTCGGTCAGCAAGTAAAGCAAAGAGCTTTGCATCCCTTTAAGAAAGCAAACAATCACTGTGGCATTATTATAGGTGAGGAGAAAAACAGCCAGAAGCAATCATTAGAGATGCCATATTCCCTCTTTTATTAAGGCACTAACTTTGTCCTGACCTTGACCTCATGGCAAGGGTTTCTGAAGCTGGCCAAGGATTAGGGAGTTACATTAGTCGCCAGCGTCCTAAAACTTTTCTGTAACTAAAAGAAATGTCAAGTACCAGTTTGTAACGAAGTGTGTGTGCTCCCCATCACCTTTTCTTTCTTGTATTTGTCCTTTCACTTCAGTAATCCCTGTGGGATTAACAAGCATGCTAAACGGGAGGGAACAGCTGCATGTGCATTTTAATCTTTTCAGGTCTTTCCTTTTACTAATGCTCCCTGTAGAGATAATTTTAGTGACCAAAGACAAAAAAAGAAGTTAGTAATGACATCCTAACTGAGGAGCTTTTTCCATGTGTGTGTTAATTGTCCCTCTTCTTTCCAGGAATCCTTTCAATCCTTGTAGAAATGTCTTTTCCAACTCTTGTTTTTCCCTGCTGTTTTATAGTTCCGCACATCCTGTGCGTAGAGGAGCTGAAACAGGCACCCCTGCTTTTTTTCTCCTCACGTTTATCCACCTACCATTGAGTTCCTTCATGAGGAGCAAATTCGTCTCTAGTGCTGGAGAGCTGAACACTGAGGAAGTGGTAGTTTATTTTATCCCTTTGTAATGTCTGTTCCAATAGACCGAGATATCGTTGGCAAAAGCTTTATCTACATTTTTGCCTCTTTAATACAAGCACAAAAAGGTGTTCTGGCAAAACGGGTTTTGCAAAGGTAGCTTTTGCCAATTCAGCACTTGGCCACACAGGCAAAAGCATGAGTGGTTTCAGGGGAAGCTGAAGCTGTAGCCAGGCGCCAGGCTTGTAGCTTGGTCAGTTAAAAAAGAAAACTTAAATGAAACCCCGAGCTCTGCCTCTCTCCCTGTCCTCACTGTGCCAGTGACACTTTAAATGTAGGCTTTGAGGAAAGAAAAAGTGCTTCTGCATCCAGAGACTGTTCTCTTTTCTGGATGTCAAATGTCTTACAGGCAGTTGGCTTCTTAAAATTATCTCAAAGCTCCTTTGAGAAACTTTTAAAAATAGGATTTGCTGCAAGTTTTCTTTTATAACGTTAATATTTGAAGCTGCAGAAAAAGTGCCCTTATGGGCTTTTCTCACTTAGGTCTTAACCTCAGGTTCCTGTTCACGTTGCTCTTCCTGCCCAAAGCAAGTGTGTTGCTGCTCCCACAAAATCTGGTCTGGGGATCAGAGGGGAGAAAACACCCAGTATTGGAGGGGAAATAACCAAGGCGGCATAGTGAATTGGAGTTGTTTTTCAGCTCCTGACACTATCTCCGAAATGAAAAGTGTGTTAATATATTACAGGCTGTTGAGTCTCCTCCAACCTTAGATAACCGTATCATTGTGTTAGAGCTGAAGTGCGAGGCATGTCACAGCAGAGTGATCTTCTTCGGTATCGAGCCGTATATTGCAGTATTGTATCTATCTTCCTGCTCTCACTCTAATTCAGAGGAGGGACTGATAACAGCAAGATTGTGAGCCATGCAAGCTGTCCAAACAAGATTTAGGCAAATTACATGAGAGTATATTTGAGGGTTGTGGGGTTTTTTCCCCCAGTAGGAAATGAAAACCTTTCTGCTATACCATTTCCTTTGGAAGTACGTTCACTAGTTTGCACAAGTAGACAGCACATTGTTATTCTCATCACAGATAAATGAGTTTTCAACGAATGGGAATGAAGCTTCAGTCTTAAAATTTTATATAGTTTCCAAATTATAAAAGTAAGCTTAAAATGTCTTTGCACAAGAAAACCATCAGCCCATCACATAGTTAAAATATTGTGCCTTTCTTTAACATTGTGAATATCTGATTTTAACCACCTTCCTGTGAAGCACAGCAGCTGCTAGGAAGCATTTTGAAAACCCGGGCATGGCCGTTTCCATAGTTGGGGCTGCTGCCATCCCCCTTAGCTCTCCCAGCTCTTCCATCACGGTGGTGGTGGCAGTGCTTGTCTGACCCTGAGCCAGATCAGATAGGTATGACAGTAGAAAACTTATTACTTTTGGGTGGGGTAGCATTAGCTTTCTGCAGGTTTTATGGCAAATACAAATCCCGGTGAAAGAGAAGTAGTGAGAGGCTGTGGCAGAGAGGCAGGGACTGGGAACAGGGCTGCCTCATTAGGCAGTGTATAACTCTTCGTCTGGGCAAGCTGCCTCATCCGGCTGCACAGGCTGAACCTGCGGCACATTGAGGAATAAAACTCGGGTTGTGCTGATCCCTGGGTCTGTGTTCTGGCCCTGGAAGGTATCTGTGCGTGCTTAGGCTTGACACTGCAGCGAGTTTTGGGTTGTACTGTGTCTTAACCCTCAGTGCAAATCAGCGTATGGTTTAACCAGATAAATAATTGCTAGAAACATGGGTGTTTGCTAAAAGAACGATTACCCAAATGCCTAATTTCTTTGCAAGGAAATTACATTCCTGTCGGGTGGTCTCCTTTGCAATTTCTAGTCTCTAGAGGGTTTGGGGGTTTTTGTTGTTCTTTTCTTTCAGTCTCTGGTTTCTTTACTAATTACAGAGGCATGTTTGGAATTACTACCCATCTATCATGCCCAGGAAGAAGAGAAAGGTAATTTGGTCCTGGCCTCCTGTTTTGAGTGGTTAGAGGACCCGATTTCTCATCTTGATTATTTACAGTTGGTCATAATAAATTTGATCTGACCTTTTGGAGATTACACATACCTCAAATCAGAAAATCTTTTGTGCATCCTAAATTAGAAATTGTACTTTTAAGTGCCAGCTAATTACTTGCTGTGGAGCACTTACATCCAAATGAAAAGTCCTGGTTTTGCCCTGTGTCACTTAGCCTTGCAGTTTATTAATTCCCGAACTTATTTGTTTGCTTTGTAAAACACCAAAACAGAGTGCTTAATTACATTAACAGTCTCCATTATCTGGGATAACGATCAGCCTGTACTTAGGAAAGACGTAAACCTGAAATAGCATAAAGAGTAATTTCCTCTCCCAGCTTCAGCGAGGTTCCTCCACAGGCTACTTTTTTCAGCAGCAACATTGTTCTCTTCTTGCTTTAGGTGCCTTCAGCAAATGGATACATTAAGGAAAACTCTGGCTGAAAACAGCCATTTCATTCACGACACAGTTTTAAAGGCTTTGCCAGTTTTTGTCCATAACATATGTGCTATTTCTTCCCATTCCAATGAGAACCGAGAAAATGATCAATCTAAATCAGGCAGAAGTGCTCAGTGCAAGGGGATTGGAAAGAAGAATAAGTGTAAATAAATAATGAAAAATTATAGGACTATGATGGTAAGTGCATGAAGGACCTGAGCTGAAAAGTCTGTATTTCTGCATTACAGTTTGGTTGTAGTGAAGGAAAAGCCCTCTATAATTATGGGGCACAGTTAAATAGTGAGTGAGTGCCTTTGTGCCTGTGGTAGCCTTCAGGTGTTAAATTATTCTTGCAGAAATTGAGCCGAAAGGTAAAGTTGTGTAAATGATGTAAACGGGCCCCGCATGTCCCCTCGCCCTTCCCACAAAGATTGTGTTAGTTCTGGCTGGATCCCAGCAGAGGTAATCACACCCTGCCTGCTCTCCCTCAGTTTCGATCTAACCATCCTAACAACTGTCTTAACTTTTTAAATAAAATACAGCGTATTGCTGTTGCTGTTCCTGTGAGTACTAGGAATGACAGGAAAGTTCCTTTTTAATGTCATCCCACTGTGGAGTTTTATTTAACATCTGTCTTCCTGCGTCGGGAGGAATTGTGAGGCAGGAGATGTGACGACTCCTCTGGCAGCTGTGCCTGTGTGGGCAGGGGGGGACATGGAGCACAGGTGGGATCCATGTGGTGGCCCATGGCTCTCTTGCAAGAGGGACCTCTGCAGATATCCTGCTGACAAACCTGGGACAGGGTTTGAGAGGGGAAATGATGGGCTGTAGCTTGGAAGGAGGAACGGATGCCGAAAGGAAAGAGGGGGAGTTCCCTACCCCTCTGGGGGGTAGGAGCTGTTGCTCTGGTTCCTCTGTGGTGGCTGTGGGAGCCTGTCCTGAGAACCAGCTGCAGCTGCCATGCCATGGATGCTTAACTCTTTCTTCTACATAACCTGAACCTGAACTGCTGCTTGGCTGGGTTGGGCTAGATTTTGCTGGAGAATAACTTTCTAGATTTTGGTAGATGAGGGATTTTCCTCCTAGATCTTGCTAAATTTTCAGGATATTGAGCCTCTTCATCTGTTGCCTTGGCAGCTGCAGTTGGTTCTGACCAAAAGGGTCTACCTCCCTTACATACGTGCTGGGTCAGCTCACCTTTTGGGACTTTGCGGGTTTGAAAGCCCAGGTTTGAATGTATTTGCAGTCAAGTTCAGTTGTAAAACTTGTAAAAAAAAATCAGGAAAGATACAGGTATGATGTGAAGGAAGGTTTTGATACCCTTCCTTCAAAAGCACGTGAAAGGCCTCCTTTTTTTCTCTCAGCCTCTGTCAGTAAATATTGTAAGAAAGATAGTGAAGGAATTGGAGGCAGTGATTCTCCTTGGTTTTCAAATGTGATTTAAATGCAACATGAGCATTAATAAAACACATGTTGCATAAGGAAGCAGAGACCTTTACTGAACCCATATCCATCCCTGCCACCAGTGAGGAGCAAGGGTTCCCTTCCCAATTAATGCGAGGGGCACTGAGAAAGACAGTGTTTTGCAAGAGCTATGCCCTTGCACTGTGTCTGTTTGCTCATTTGTCTGCATTTTTCTACTTACTGGCTGCATGTAAGAAGTTTGAAAGGAAATGGATTGTCTACCTTAGAAAATCTCAGATTTTCCAAGCATTAAGTTCCTGTCCAGCTGCATTTTCTCTGTTCGAAGTTACCTTGTTCTCATTTTCTAGTTTTTCCTCCTGAAGTTAAAAATCACCTTCAGGGGAATGGAGGGGCCCATTAGGCTCTGCCCACTATGAATTCCTCTCACCCCAGGCATCAGGGTTTGTTTTTTTTTCTAGTACAACAATACTTCCATTTCAGCTTTTTTATTAAGGGCATGAATAAATAGATGAGAAAGCAGCAGAATAGACCATAAAACCCCCCTCTTCTCTCTGCCCTGCAGCCCTTCTCCCCCCAGGACCCCCAGCTGATCCCTGTGGAGAAAACTCCTGGCAAAATCGGAGTCATTCCTAGTAAAAATGCCTTAATTTAGAAGAGAGAACATTTAGAGAACATTCCTCTTCCCCCCCCAGTCTTTTCTGCATGGAATTGCCCCATCCTGCTCACCCACTCAGCTTGCAATCAGAGGTGTGTAGTTTATTCCCTCAAGTACTTTTGGGACAGATGAGCTGGTTAATGTTTGAGGGGTGTTGCGGAAGAGCAGAGTATCGCTTCTGGAACAAGCAGAAGCAATATATGCCTTGTATCCTATTTTGCCAAACAAATGTTTACAGAGAAAAATAAACAGATTTTCTAAAAATACCTTGAGAAGAAGCTGTGCTCTCTGTTGGAAAGAGGGATTGACCTTTAGAAGAATAGGAGAGTTTAAAAAAATAGTGGAGAGGGAAGAGTTACATGCATTATAATTTTCAGTGTGGCAAGATGTTTACTCAATGCAGACTCTACAAATCCAGTCCAAATTTAATCCTCAACCTCTGTTTATGTAATAGGTTCCTAAGGCTATTAATGCCAGCCTTTTACCTTATTATTGTATTCTGTAAAAATAAAATTATACCCATAATACCGTGACAGACTTTACAAAAATGTGCCATTAGACAATCATATTGCAACACGACAACTCTGGAGACTGCAGGGTAGTATTTCGTGTACAGCTTAATTGTTGTATCAATAGCATTTTCAGCACCCTTGGTTACTGAGAAAAAAGAACATGATGATACCATATGTAAAATAGCATATACTGGTTTCAGGGCCTGAGTGTGGCAAAGGTGCTTGAATTATGAGCAAAATCCTCGTAAGAACTGTGCTTGAAACAAATCCATGGTTGAAAAGGTTTCTCATATTATTCCTCTCCCACTCTTAAACTAGTGTCTGTTTTATTTTAGTTATTTTAAGAAAGGAAATGTTTTGACACCAGAGTTTTAACTAAAAGAAATAATAGTGCTGATTAAAAAAAAAAAAAGCTTTTATTCCCTTCCCCCAGATCCTTCAGTTCTGAAGATTTAGTTCTGCCTGCAGAGTGATCCTCTCTGCTTAACTGGACAGTAATTGATAGTGCGCATCAAGATAATTAGTCTAACGAGTCTCCTAAACCCCAAGCCCCACAGCTACCTTTAAGCTCCCCATTGTCTTTACTGTAACGTAAATAAAAGCTTTAGGAAAGGACTGGAAAAAAAAAAAAAAAGGAATAGTGAGGGAGCCTGCTTGCCCTCTCCAAGGGGTTTCCTCTTCTTGTTTTTAATAAGGCCCATATTAGTTGTCATTTGTACCTTCCCTGATGAATAGTTTGGAAGAAAAGCTTTCTCTGTGCACAGCAAAATTTGTGCCAAGTTGCTGACCTTTGCTTTTGGTGAGACCTCATTTGAGTCTCAGTCCCAAGCCCAAACATATTGTTGGATCAATCATGTTGATTTTTGGCTCTGATAGTAATGTGCAGCTAATGAGTTGTACGGTGTACACATTAACCTCAGACCCAACAGCACTAATGCCAGGCACGTAGCAAAATCGCGCTGGGGCTGCAGGAAAGACATACAGTGCTGGCATCTTAATAGAAGGAGACAATTAAAAACGGCAGAGCAGTATCACAGGTTCACTGCTTGTGGGATGTAGGATTTAATCAAGGCAGGAAAAACAAACTGTCTTGTGTCTGTTCGGAAAAAAAAAAATGTCAAGACTATAAAGGTGCTTTATGAACTGTGAAATAGAGAGGAAAGCCTGAATGTTTAAACAGTAAGATAATGATTTTACTACCAAAAGGGAATCTGCTTTGGGAAACAGCCATTGACTAACATTAGATTTAACCTTGTCAGGGATTACCACCTAATGATTATCATGGCATTCCAAGGAATTTGAGAGCATTGCTGTACTTTTTTTTTTATTAATAGATATTTTATTTAGCAATCCTTCAGCAAAGTTCTCCTGTCCTCAACAAGTAAAAGGTCCTAGGACCAATTGTTCAATTACCAGAACCATCACTGTTCTGGAAGCAGCTGTTTCTGATCACTTCCAAAAGGAACACTTCCTTTGAAGGGCCAGATTTTGATCTCATTTACAATTTTAAATCTAGGGAGAGACATAATCTTATTGATCATCCCCGTGGAGAGATGGACAAAAATCCCGTCATGCACGATATCTTTCTCCTGGCTGTTTTCCTTGCTTGAAGGATTAGAAAGGGAAGGAAGAGTTGCACAATGACTAAATAAGAAAGCAACATTTTCAGTTGTAATGTAAGCTCTAAACAGCCAGCTTCAGGGGACAGAGAAATAGAGACAGAACAAACGTGATTTCTGCAGGTCACACACAGTTTTATGTCCTCCTCTTTGTGCAATGAAAACTGATCAATAAGGCTGGAGGACCATTACTGCTTCAAACAGAAAATCAAGTGACATCAAAAGGAAAAACCCAAAGTACATAGAGATGCAATCTTTGGTGTTTGCATTAGGCTTTGGATGCAAGATAGAAAAAACAGCTTGATGTGTAACAGGACAGGATGAGAAGGGGGGTCAGTGGATACGAGAGTCCAAAACAGGATCTTCTGGAAGAGCAAAGCTCCTTAAATGTATGAGAAACTGCTCCATCTTTGCATCGTTCCTGCTAGAGTTCCCTACCAGGAGTCGGCACATGCAGCATCACCAAGTCCTGGAGAGGGTGGGCATGAGAGAAGTGAAGTGGTCTCACACTTAGTTAAGGCGTTGGGGACTTGCCCTGTCAGACATACCATAGGTGTTGAGAAACTAGGTACTGTCACAACCACCTGACCTCATGGCAAAACCTGTTGGGATGGCGTTGGATTTTTTCCAGCACTATCATAGCACACAGAAATAATGCAATTTAAATAGAGATGTGCTACACCAACCTTAGTATTAATCACACAATAGTATCCATGGAGAACTCTGCAGTCCATTTTAGAGCTGCTTTTACTGAAATGTCCCATGAAGTCATGGCTTCTTCTGGTCTAATAGTGACGTTAAGTATCTTACTTTTCTAACCCCGTCATGTTATTGGTTTTACTGGTGTATAGCTTAGCCTTTTTTTCCGTAAAGTCAGACAGCAGCAGCAGAGTCACAGGTATTTATGAATGATAGAGGTTACGTTTGTTGGAGATAGGGATCAGAAAAGTCAGAAGAAATTGGTAAAAAAAGGTAGTGCTTAGATCACATGCTGTTATGAAGAGTGAGCTATCTTGTCAGCAAGTACAAAAAAATAAGGTGGTTTAAGTCCAGCAATGTCAGCAAAAGCACACCCATTGTCACCAACTCTTATTGCAAGACTGTTGAGGACCATCTTGGAGATATGGGTAGATACCCTGGAACGTTTTTTTTTAAGTATAGGGATTTTTCCCTCTTCCTTTGGCACAGTGTGCCTGTTTAATAGCCAGGGTATGGACTCTGGAGTGAAAGTGGCTGTTTCTTTGGGTGTACGTAAGGAGAAGAGCACACATATGTGTTCCTGTGTTTGGACCTGCTGCTCCAAGTGACATTGCTATTGACAATCCAGTGACATTGCTGCTGAAGACAAATGGGCTGACAAAAGGTTTTTTAAGACGTTATTTGGATTCCCTGAGTTTCAGGTGCTCGTAGGGTAACTGTAGCCCTGCTGGAAGGAAGCACCTGGCTTTTAATGACTAGACGCTAAGGGTGGTTAGCTATTGTGAAAATTCCTGAAACTGTGTGCACATGTGTTATTGTTGGGGCTTCTTTTATTTATACATTTCTGCTGAGTAGATGCTGCTGTGCAAACATTCATTTGTTGATCTTGTGCTGAAAATAGTTGCAGACATTGGCCAGAGCAGGCTGGGGATGCGTAGTGTGACTATAGCTGCTTTTGTGTGCTTCATACTGGAAATGTCAGTGATGTTTATGGAAACTGGTCTAAAAAGTTCACTTTGAGGAGAAGTCTGCTAGGGAAATAGAAGCTTACCTATTTGTTTATGGAATGAAAAGCTTGTGCATTATTATGAAAAGAAGTAAAGAAGTGCTTTATGGTGGTGTCTCTGGCCTCATCTCATCCCGTGAGGCTTTCCGCAGGGGGAAAATACACTTAAACTTTAGGTTTAAACACACACGTGTTCATTCCCCTTAAAAATTATTGCTTATTATTGCTATTTCCCCTAGATTCCTGAATCACAAGGTTAAAGAATACATTAACATTCTCTCAAAATTTCGGAAAGGAGGTTAAAATTTGCATACTCAAAACTGCAGGCAGATGTTCACAAGACAAAGGCAACTGGAAGAGATGGAAGAAGTTATTGGCAGCAGAGGTGTTGCAAAGAGGAGCAGCGTGGGGAGGGATGGCACAGCTGCATGGGCAGTGTGGGAACCTTTCATGTGACAGGTTTTTTTGAGGACCCTTGTTTGTGTGTTTATTGGGAGAGCTGGTTATTGAGGAGAAGCTGACTTGCTGTTGGTTTCTTGCTTTGTTGGTGCAACAGTTTGGAAGGAGAAAGAGAGCAGCACTCATTCTGCTGGTGATTGTTGTGGTTAATAACATAATATAAATAATTATGTTTGTATGAGAGAGAGAGCCTAAGGAATAGCCAAACAAGGAATGCCCTGGTGCAAGACTGCAGTATAAACAGTACCAACAGGAGCAGACCCTGCTCCAGACTCTAACCATCTGAGTACCCAAGGTAGAGAATGGAGGAAACATGGAACCATGCATCAGACATTGTCCTTCTGCTGTGACTTTGTTCCTGCGAGACAAAAGCCAAATGGACGAGTGCAGAAAAACAAATAGAGCTTTGGAGAAGGGAAGAGTAGGACAGCACTGGAAGAGACTGGGAGATGAAACTGAGCTATGGGAGCCTGCGGGAAGGTGACAGTGGAAGGAGCAGCCCAACTATGAGCTGCAGAGACCGTTGGGCACAGATAGGTGTGCTAACTGTTGAGCGGTCTGAAAGGTGTTGAAAAATCCCCTATTGGCAAAAATAAAACCAGCCTCGCTGAACCTTTCATAACCCTATAAGATTAATTCTTCACAGCTGCAAGAAGAGCTCTCAAAGAGAGGAATTTTAGCTTTTCTGTCTTCTTTCACTTCAGATTGGACAGAGGGGCTGTTTGCACTCGTCAAAGGTCATGTGCATCATCAGTTTCCATTAGCCTGAACATGTCAAGTAAAACTTCAGTCTTTAGGCCCTTCAAATAACTTGAAACAGCTGCTTGGATGTTTGCAAACACACAGAGAAGGAATGGGTTGTGGTTATAGGATTGCATCCAAGCGAGCGAACAGTTAGGAGGAGCCAACCACTAACTGATACTGGTTAGGCACCTGTAGCCCAGCATGGGGTTCAAAGTTTTGGAAACATCAGCGTTGCAGGCTGCTTTGCTGAAACATGAAATATTGGAACACTGGTCTCAGAGATAACATAGATCTCACATTGCTATTTTTCTAGGAAAGCAAATACCCACCGTGTTGTGTTGTGTCAGCCCCAGAGGTTATCTGTTTAGTGCCCAGGCTTCAGCAGCAGGTTATGAAGGTTATGTGGATGTGTGGATAACAGCAAAGGAAGTTTGCTCTAGATCTCCTCATTCCCTTCCCCTTCTATCACTCTGCAGTTCTTCCCTGGGATTGCCCCTCACTGATTGCCCCTTCCTATGATTTTGGCTGGGTCATCTGGGGATGCATGCTGTCTGAGGATGTGCTTTCAAATAAACGGTGCTTTTAAAGGGGTGCTGGTTATATGCATGAAAATGTGGTAATAGCTAGCTTGATTTCCATCTGGTGTAATTTATGAGTAAATCCATTGACGTCAGTAGAATTGAACAGATATAAATATAATTGAAGTCAAGTCCTATATTTTTAAGGTTAAGCCTAGAAAACGCTGTAACTTACTCTCCCACATACGCTTTCTTTTCTCTTTTGAACCCTGCCACAAATATGAATGTCTTAATTGGGATTTAATCTATTTCTGCCCAGTTTAATCAAAGATCTGTCAGTAAAGAATTTTATGAGATGCAGAGGTGAAGCCCTGCTGACCTCCTCCCTATCTTTAGAAAAATCTCGCTGGCTGCTGGTTCTGAAAAACCTCGGCAGCAGTTGTTCTTTTTTCCCTTGGTCAGTTATGTCAAGCAGCGTGTCTGTAGCTATGTTTAGTTCTGAGCACAAACATGAGGCAGAAATGGAAGCTTTTTGGCAAGCAAAGAACATGATTTTCAGCTCATTTGCACAGAATGGTGGTAATTAATAGATTGTTTTCTGACAAATAGTTAATTGTGCCTGACTGTTTTCCATGTGGCTAAGGAAATAAAAAAGCCAATGAGGACATAGAATTTAAAAATTCAGAAATTTCGGTATGAAACCATTGGTATGATATCAAATCCCATTTGCTGTACTTCTAAATGAGTTATATGAATATTTGCATATGACAATGTTACTGAAGTACATGGTTTCCTCTTTTTTTTGTGTATGGTTTTATACTGGTGTTACTCAACTGAGTTACTTCAGATTTTTTACAGTATATGTGAGAAGTTTAGGCCAGTACAAACTACAAAAGAGATCTCAGAGAAGAGCCAAATCTTTGTGTTCATAGTAGGAATAAAGCCAGAGGAAGTAATTTTTAAAATTTCTCTGTGACTTCAGTGCACATACATAAACACCGGGGCTAGAATTAGGCGTAGTGGCTTTGATAATATTCATACGTACTTGTCCTCCTGGGGTTTTCACTTTCTTGTAGTGCAGAAGTAATACCAGCTCTGTGCTGGTTGTGTTACCGCAGCTCTTACTGTAAGTGGCTGGCACTTGCTGGCTGGGGTGATTTATTAGCCCACAGCAGGAAAGAGTCTTCCATTGATGAAATCAGTTGGTTCATGAGATCGTATATCTCTTGTGCCAAAAATCATTTCTCTTTGGATATGTGATGTGTTTGTTAAGAGATGTAAAAGTCTAATGCCGTTACCAGGAAGTTCTTTATTAAATTATGGATTTCAGGAATAATTCTTAAATATGAAACCTTAGTTTCCCACTTGGCCCCAGGGAGATAACCTATAGCATGCAATCTGTTTATACTAGCTTTGGAAATTACTCCTCCAAAGTGTCTCTTCTAGAGGGAATGTTCAGTTCTCAGTAGAATTGTCCTATGAGAAGTTAAATGCTGTGGTTATTGCAAAAATATGAAACACTGAGAATCAGAACCAGATAAAGAGCATTAGCTTTCAAAATTGCATAGCTTATAGCATGTAATTTGCTGCTATTTGTAGGATTTGGGTCTGTAGATTGATGGCCTTAATTGTGTATCTTCTAGTAATCTAGATGAAATAACATGGAACAGCACTAAATCCATTTGTCCTGTGTGGCTAATTTAAAGCTCAGCATAGATAACTGCCAAGTAGAGGTTCTTTATGTTTGTCTTGCTTGTATGTCTCTGTTGAATATTCATAGTTTCTATTAATTAACACATGCCCTTCCATATTTGCTACATTTTTGTTTTAGATAGTAGATTAATTAAAGGAGTTGTTGCCATGAACCCCCAGGCTGTGATCTTGTCAGGTCTTGTAATATAGGCAGTATCGGGTCAGGGAAAGTGACGCCTCTTGAGAAGTGACAGCTCACATCCTGGCCATAGGTCCAAACTTCATAGCTTGAATACTTTTACTTTAGGGATATTTCTTCTACTACCATCTTCAGAAATAAAGTTTTATGGAAGCTGAGCTCTCATTTTCATTGTAGGTTCCTGGCCACAGAGAAAAGCTCAAAGCTATGGAATGTCAGCAAAGCAAAAAGGCTTGATGGATCAGCAAGAATTAAAAATGTATTTTAAATACCAAGCAAACCTCAGACTGATTTTCAACCCTCACTTGACATCCCCAAGGGAGCTTTGGCTGGCTAGAGCTGGTAGTACTGGGTTCCTATTAAAGCTGCCTTGTCAGTTATTTTTGCAACGGTAGGGATGTATATGCATTTCTTCATGTATCAGATAGGTAGTGGTGACAGCTCTCCAGGAAATCACAGGACCAGTGACAAACTGCAGTTATCCTCTAGCTCTGAGCTTTTTCTCCTGCATTCTTCCCACTTACCCATTTCCTCGGTAGCATCGCTCTCCTGAAATGACTTTGGCAGAGTTAGAATAATGACCGTCTTAAAAAAAATTTAGCTAAAAAGCAAACTCGAGTTTTCTAGTAGTCTCTCAAGCATGTAATGATACCTGCCCTCACACCATCCCCAGGAGCAGAGTGGCACGTGCTCCAGCATGGGCAACAATTTCCTGATGGTGAAACTGGCCAAGGAGTATGATAAGAGTAGCTGGGGATTTCTATCAGGGTAGGTTTTACAGAACAGGCTACACAAATCTTTCTGTGAATCTAAATGTTCATATTTCTGAACCAGTGACTGGCTTAAGCCTTCTTGGAAGGCAGAAAAATTATATTGCTAGCTTTTCAGTGGGGCAGGGGACACTTTGTCGTCTTTACCCATTCCTTAGAAAGCTAACAAATCCCAAATTGAAAAAAGCTCTCTGAAAGGATAAAGATTTTAAAATTCAACTTTGTCCTGATTAAGGAGTGAAAGGAAGTTGGATATTAAATGGAATAACTGTTCATTTCCTACCTTCACTGCTACCCTGGGATCCACCAATACTGAGATTTACCATAAAGATGTACTAGATGGTCTCCCAGCTTTCCATACTGGTTGCCAAGGTGTAGCAAACTGCAAACCTGTTTGGTGGTCAGAGATCTCTTGGAGCTCAGCGGGGTTTCTGGGGAAAAAATATAATCTGCCTATCAGAAACTTTTGATAAATGAATTCTAATGAAAATTACGTGTTTAAGTTCTAGTTGTTTTTTTTTCCCCCACCAAGAAAGCAGATGTATTCCTTGAATATCTCAGAGAGCTTGTAGAGGTGTGTCTTTGTGCCAGCAGAGATACAGACTTTCTGTTTCTGTTCATTTATGAAAAGGATATGGTCTCAGATAATTGGATGCCATTGAAAATGACAAGCAGGTAAATAAAGACAAATATAGAAAGTTTGTGTTGATAAATCTTTACTTGGGCATTGAAATAAGTAGATTTGGATTCCAAATTGTGCCTAATTGACACCAGACTTCTCAGAAACCTGTGGCTGCTCCACATCATTTCAAGAATAAGCCAAATTACTAAGTATTCTACTTGTATTTTTGCTTCTTCAATAAGGCTTCCAAATATTTCTCAGCATGTTCAAAATTCTAGTTGATGAAGCATAACATATAGATTTTATCAGTGGTTTTTGAAGATAATACATTTTTGTGCCAGACGTGTACTGAATTCACTCATTTGCTTGAGGTCATTAGTTGCATTGCAGAATTACTGAATATTGATCAATGACACAATAGACTGAAATGACACAGTATTCTGGACTGTCCTTGAGACAACATAATAACAATGACAAAGAAACATCTTGTTCTCTCTGTATAGCTCCCCTACTATTTTTTCTTCCAGTACTTGTGATTTATAATGACCTTTGAGTAAAGTAGTCGAATCTGTCAGTCTTCAAAAGGTACCAGCCATGATCGACCATTATTTCTGAGAGAGAATATGAGGAAAGACAATGTGATAGAGAAAGGCACAAAACATCTTCTGGGACAGATTTTAGTCACTATAGTTTTAATGTAGACATTGATGATTACCTGTCCTTCACCAAACAGACACCATAATCATTTCAAATGGCATTTTACATGTTTAAGCCATCATTAAAAACTGCAAGCTGCTTTCAGATCAAAACTCCTCCTCCAGCATTCATGTTTGATTGGCTGCTTTTGACAAGTGTTCTTAAGCTGATGATTAGAAATCTATGCACTTTTACTGAATTGAAAGATGAGATGTGTGTATCTTTTGAGGTAATGGGTATTATTACTCATTTATCCTAATCTGGTATCCACTTGATCAGCTGAAGCCAGATTCAGATGTAAATTATAGACTCTTTAGAGACAGTGAGTTGAAACTCTGGTGTTTTCACATCGATTCTGCTCCTATACAATTACTATTATACCCCACTGATGATGATGGACTCCCTTATAGAGTGCTCCACCTTAGCATGAACAGAAAACTCTGCACACAGCAGAACTCTGGCATATAGCAACCTACAGGGTATAGCAGAGAGTAGTGGTTGCTCTTAGATTCCTGGAATATACCTAGGGGAAACACTGCTGAGTAACAGTTATCTGTTCTTGAGCAGTTGTACAGGAGATGTGGTGGAGTTTCCAAAGCTCCCTATGTCTTCTTGCCTCTAACTCAAAGCCATTCACAGGCATGATCTCTTTTCTTCTTGGGCTGACCTGGTGTGCGGAATAGCTCCATGAACTGAAGAGAAAGATACAAGACCATCCCATGGTCCTTCTTAGTGTATCCTAAGGCAAGCTTGGCTTATTGAAGGAAGAGAACTGCTCTATTTTAAAGGGAAGTTCAGTGATTTTCCCTCATTACTTGGATTATTGTGCTTTGAGGTCCAGTGTTTATTTTGGAGACAGCACAGCTGCTCATCTCTTCCAGAACTGAGCTGTGTCTTAGAAGTACATTTCATCCCACATTTTAATTCTGTGATTTTTATTTAAATATTTATTAACTTTCAAGCAGTTGCTATCACCAACCTTTCTGTGATACGTTCATGAGACGTGTTTCAGAAAGCAAGTTTACAGCCACCCTCACTTGCCTTCTGAAGAGCCCAGACATCCCCTGGATAAGCCATACTTTCTCAAAATGCATGAACACACAAGGCATGCAAAGGTGTCTGCTAACAGCTCTTCACTTTTATCCTGAACATGTGGTGTGAGTGCACTGGAAGAGAGAGATTCCTGGGTGAAACACAGGTGCTGGTAGGTCATGGAGGTGAGTAGTTGTGATTGCCTCCACTTCTGCGCAGGTCTTTGCTTTTATATTACAGCTTTGTGCTCACCTCCAATCTTCAGGTTTCCATTCGTATGTGCAATAAGTAGAACTGATTAGAAAAAGCCTGAGGTTAATGGTCTTTCCTTCCCTTTTTCCCTCCTTCCCATGTGCCTCTTTTATAAGTAATACTTAAAGTGTGACCTCTTCCAGCACAGGTTTGTTCCCAGTCAAACTGGCTTTGAAGGTCAGTTCAACTGTAGCTGGTCTGTCCACTATCTCTTGATCAGCCTCAGTTGCCAGTGCCAGCTGGGCTGTTCTGACCTTCCCACGTATCGGACTTGTCTCTGTCTCTGTCCTTGCGACTTGCAGCTTGGGCAGGTCTTCCTTGCCACAGCCCTTGAGTGATGAAATGTCCCCTTTTCTTCCATGCTCTCTCCTGGCAATTTCTGAGAAGCAATAAAAAGGAGAAGAAAAAAAAAAAAAGATAGCAAAGTGCAGGTTTTTCTACAGAAATCATTTAGCTCAACACTATATCTTTCAGGAGTGGACCTTTGCTGTTTGCAAAGCCTTGCTCTCATAAATTACCACTACTTAATTTCAGACAGTGCTCTCATGATCTGAAGAAGGTGCTATAGAAGAAAGTGTGTTTTACTGAGAAAGCGTCAGAACACTTCTTAAAACACAATGGAGTTCCTTTCTCCTTCTCCAAGATGAAAAGCAATGAGTCTTTAGCAAATGGTGTGGGGCATTTACCATCTCTGATGCACACTGCCGGTTGTGCTGCCCTGCAAAGATTCCTGACATTGTCAGAAAGGGAGTCTCCTGTCTCACTGTGAAAGAGCTCTTACTTACAGACCTTCAAATCTCAACTTCATGCATAGCAAAATGATCCTGGGTCATGGTAGAGGTTTCTAGAATAGATAAACCTTTTTTTTTCCCCCCTTTTTGAGTCTGCTGGAGTTGGATTTCTGTGTATTTAGTTAACCAGTTTCTGTGGAATCATGGATCAGGAAGAGAAAGAGAACTCATTGGGATTTTAAACTTTTCTCATGCCTTTGTGACAATGCAGTTTTTACTTAAGGTATATTGTACTGTGAATTAAGTTTCTGTGATGCTGGGGTTTTTACTCCCTTACATTCCTTACCTTTTGCAAGGAATCTACTGCAAAGGAAATCCAGAGTCATTAGAAAATCTCTGGTTGACTTCACCAAGTGCTGGAGCAAATCTCTGCTAAAGAACTGGGATTGGGTGTTCTTGTTCGGCTGTAGAAAAGGTCTCAGATCACCTGCCATTCTTGTGTGGCTGAGTGCAGAGGACTGAGGTGCTTCTCTTGACATTTAGAGGTGTTGGGATATGAGCCAGAGCTGTTTGAAAATTTTATTAGTCCAGAGGGTCAGGACATTGGCTTGAACAGATTGCTGTGCTGACGTGGTTGACAGTGTTACTTTTGACAAAAGGTTATTTAGAAGGAGTTAAGACTTGAACAGACCTGTCTTGAGAAATGGTAGTTCCCAGTGTAGCCTGAGCTCTGCTCAGGAGAGCACAAGAGGTAGATCAGTGTGGACCCCACTGTGGTTCCCAATTGACTCGCGTGGCTCTGGCTGCTCACGCAGCAGTGGCACCACAGCCAAGCGTGTACATCTCTCGCTCGCTGCTCACAAAAGGCAATATTGTGCCCTTTGGGGGATTTTTGTGTGTGCGCTGACTGTAATCTAGATCTGATAATGGCACAAACCACCTTTGAGCCGTCACTGAGGCCAAAGAGAGAGAAGAACAAAACCAGACACATTTTCATTAGCTTTTTCTTTCCTAAACAATGTGCGCATTATTTCCTGTTTAAAACTACAAAGTTTAGCAGCAAAACACATCTCATCCACGTGTGGCGTGGGCGGTGTTGATATCCCCTGCCTACGGCTGTCACACCCACTGCTGCATTGCAAATTGCCTCCAATCAAATGAACTCACAGAAATACCAGTGTTGTTGCATACGCTGGGCTTTGCATGATGTATTTCTGCATCGCTGCTGTTCTTCTTGCAAAAATCCTTTTCAGTCCCAGCTGTTATTTTCAGGAACTGACAAGTAAGTTTATGTAAATGAGTTAAATTTACTCTGAACATGGCCATAACCCTTCATCAAAAAACAATGAAAAGGAAAGTAATACGTAGCAGAACATATCCCAGCCTGTGTCAAAGCTGGCTCTTGTCAGCATGAAGAGATATTAAGTGAGGGAGGAGAGAAAATAGCAAGTAAAAAGTTTCAGAAAGCTCTTTCTTGGTTGCTCCTCCTGTGCTCTGTGTGAGGGGTAGTGTAGCTCTGAGATTCAGGAAGGGGATGATGGAAAATGGAGTTAAACCACTTACTGTAAGTGTAAACTTGCTGCCTTAGCAGTGATTCTCCGAAAGGCCGCATTTTTGGATACTTGCTGCAGTGGAGTCTCCTGGTAATATATAATTTGTTTACTAAACAGGGAATGTAATTGAAATGTCCCTTTAGAGTTAATGAAAACACAAAACGGCTTTCCAGAGTAGACTGAGGCCTCTAATTTAATTATCTGTGAGCCTCATAGATTAAAAGTATCCTTTCATCCATTCCTGGCAGCCTGAAGTAGTTGAATAACTGAAATTCAAAGAAAAACCTTACGAAAAGGAGACCTGGCAGATGAAAGAGCAAAGGGCCAAATGGTTTGTGAAAGGATTTATCTCCATTGAGATGCCTATTGCCTTTCTGGCAACTAATTATATGTGAAAACTATTAAAGATTTGGAAGCTGTGATATCCATTAAAGGGGCCAGGGGTCCCCATTGCCTGCAGGAAAAACAAGCTGGCTTTTCTTTGAAATACTGTGTTATGTATCAGAGGAGTTACACTTTAAGGGCACATTGCAAGCAGTGGCCTTAAGCACGTGAGCAGTTGCCAGAAAACCAGCAGGAGCAGCCGTACAGGTGGCGTTGAGCTTGCTATGGGGTTATTTCCAGAGCCAGGCCTTCAGGCTGCAGATCAGGCCCTAAAGCAAAGCCTGGAGCGATGCTGCCCCACTGCTGCAAAGGCAGCCAGAAGCAGCCAGAGCTCAGGTGCATCCTCACTGCGGTGGGGTCTGGTGTGTCCTAACACTGCCTGATCTGCCTGCCCTCTGCATCGAAGCACTTCTGCTCTCGTGTCAGCCAAAGGCTGAAGGACAAGTCTCTCTATGTAGTTGCTGAAATACAGCAGCCGCCCTTGGCGCTTCTTGTCCACCTTTGCATGTCTACACTGTACTGTGTGTGTTACAGCAGCACTTGCTGTCCCAGCAGACACCACCGTGTCTGTATGGAAACGCAGAGCATTCAGACTGACTTTGCAGAGGAAGCCTGTGGCTGCACAAGATGTGAACACAGGTCTCCTCTGGTGTTACCTCAGGCTCAGTCACCACGTTGTTGTACACGAGTTTCATCCCTGCTATACATGAAATATTTTCTGACTTTGGAAAGGCAAAACAGAGAGGTGCAAATGGGAAAAAGAGGGCCATGCACTTGACAGGGTGAATATACACGGAGCAAAGAGGTTTGCGAGTAGCAAAAAGGATGCTTCACCGCACTTGGGGTTGTTTTGTTAGAATATGTTCTCCCTTGTCAGGTTTGTACTTGAAGACTTTGATCTAGAGGCACAGTGTGTCTAGGAAAGGGAAAAAACAACTTTGCTGCTGTTATAAACATTTACAGCTTCATTGTCTTGAAGTGGAATTTCACCAGCTGAGCAGTAACCTCAGCTGAGATGACCTGAGCGTGGAGAGGAGGCACTGGTACTTCTTGGAGTTGCCTGATCAGTGCCCAGCAAAAAATGTACTGATTGATTTTATTGTTGTGGGAGGTTTGAGGAGTACTGGTTTTTCTTTTCTTTATTTCATCTAGATCGGATCTAAAATTTTGGATTTTGAAAAAGGGTTGAGTTTGAAAAGTTTTTTGAGTGGATGGCTGTGCAACACAGATCAATGCTCTTTGAATTGTATGTGTGCAAGTGGGAACTGAAGCAAAGAAACTCGCGCAAATGCCAGATCTCTGTGAAACTCTGGCTACGAAGCTGGCCCTAACCATCATCTGAAAGTGTTACTCTAAAATGTATCTCAACTGGTACTTAAATATACTCTTAGAAAGGTATTTCATGTTATCTTTGTGATTAGTCAGATTTTAAAACGTTTAAAATTTGAACAACTCTGTCACTTAACTGCCCGTAAGCAACACGTATTTTGCTTTTCTTTTCTTTTGCTATTTTACTCGTGCTTGGTATGACACTTGCTTGATCTGGATTAATTTCCCATGCTGATTTGTTCTGAATGTGCCCTGCAGGCTAATGCTATATTTGCAGCCTCTCTTCTTCCTTTGTAAAATTTCTTATTACCATTTACGGGACAGCGTGTTCTCTTTGACGCCTTCCAGAAGTGCCAACTGCCTGTTGAACAGCACGGCATCAGCTATTAAAGCCTGATCCAAACCCCAGCAAAATCAGGGAACAGTAAGGCAATTCAAGGTTTTTAAGGAAAGGCAGTATCTTTTATTAGATCAGCTGTTACAGTTGGAAGAAAACGGACAAGCTTCCAGACACACAAATCCTTCTTCAAGTCTGAAATAGCAGCAGTATTGCTTACACCAGCATTCCTTACCAGTGAGACGGCTGTGGTCCCAGCAAGGTTTGAAAAAATGTGATTATAAGTGTGTGTATTGCATGGCCCTCCTTACTGGGGAGGTCTTCCTAGCAGGACGCAGGCAGACATTCTTCTCCTCTCTCCCCTGCCCAGTATACCCCCAGTATACAGGGGATATGTCCTACAAGGATACATAGCATAAGGTCACTTGTATTTGAGAAGGAGACTTCAATATCTTATGACTGTGCTACATCTTCTCCGTAGTCACTCTGCTACTGGGAAGGGCTGGGGCAAAGCTGTGGGCTTTGCCGTGCAGGTGGTAACCACAGGATCCATGCTGGAAATTTTTGCTCCTGATGTTCGCAGCTGACCAGCAAATAGTTGTGGGACCAGCTGGCAAAATGAGTTTTATTCCCTTTCTTGTGGTTGGTTTACAGGGAACAGCGGTTCCTAAATTTTCTGGAGTCACAGTTGGCTGACCAGCCACCTAATAGCAAAGCTTGTGATTGAAAATACTACACTGGCAGGATGGTTCTGCAGAAAAGCTGTGAGCAGCTTCCCATAGTCTTTGTATTGCCTATTGTCACAGGACTGAAAAATAAGAAGTAACAACCCCGTACGCTGCCTGCTTACTCTTCCGGATTAGGGATCTGAACATCCTGCTTTTTCTTCCTATGAGAGATTTTGTATTTATCTTTCTTTTTCCTTTCTGAAAATCTGCAAAAGTGTGTACGAAAATCTTTCTAGTTAAAGAACACAGGCAGGTGCTCAAAAATTAATTGTTAACATTAACCTTAACATTTCTATATTTCCACACTAGGAACTGGGATGTTAACAGTAGTTAATAACTGTGGTATTAAGAAGCTAAGGATGCTTTTTGTTCATGTCAATATTTCTGTGGTACACAGGCTGTAAGAACTCTGGATTTTGCATTCCTTTTGGAGTGTATTAATAGGTGTGTTAATTACGCAGCTTCTCTATTCATCCCTGTTTGAAAATGAAAGGTTGTGTTTCAAGAAATTGTCACCACAAGAAAATTGTAAATAATTATTGATGCTTCTGAAGAAATTAAAAGGAAGAACAGTTTATGACTTTGTTGATTAACACACAGACTTGAACAGCCAATGAGTAAATACCACTGTAAGCAGGAATATGATTATTGGAAAAGCTTAATTCAGAAGGAAATATACCTCTTAAAAATTATGCAGGCTATAATCTTAGTTTAAGATCTGCTTTGGGCATTGGTGTTCTGGCCCAAAGCTATCTTACAACTGTCTTGAAAGTCCTTAAAAGTTTAGAAATTTGTGGGAGCCTGTCTTCATATAAAATACAAGTGTTTCAAATGTGGTTGTCTATCTGAATCCATCACTGAAGGCACGTTGTACTTAGGGATCTGAATCACCATTCCTGGCTGTAGCTCGCCCAGCCTGGCCAACTTTTGATTCATCCTTTATATGTGTTTCTCCACCCAGTGATGTGCCCAGTGGCATCAACCATAGAACAGCATAGTTTCTCTTTCGCAGAGAAGGTTTTAGTGGAGGAGTCAGGCAGAAACCATATTCTCTGGTGAATCTCAGAATTTGTTTCATTTCCATTAGTACCCAGCTGAGATATCCAGGTTTGAAATCACAGCTGTGAGTGTTACTGTGTAATGGGGTTTCTTTTTCCTTACGTGCACCAAAAGGAAACCGATGAATTTGTCTGTGAAAGACAAGAGCTTCATTCTTACTTGAAACTAAGATCCTGTCATATTCCTACCTATTTTAAGATATTTCTATGCTGCCAGAGTAGAATAAGTGAAAAAGCAGGATTCATACTTGTTCCCCTTAATGGTAATTGTGTAGCCATGTGGGCAACCACATGTCTAACCTGCAAAACGTATTTCCTTCTCCGGGTTCTGCAGCCAGTAAAGGGTTCTGGATGCCCCAGACTTCAGACATCTACAGGTGGGTTTGAGATGTAGATGGAGATCCGTCACTGAGTCAATGCTTCAGATCAACCCCATGTTTAGGTTGGATCTCTTTACAAATTGGCACTTGTAAAACTGAAAGAACAGTATGAAGGGAGAGGCAATGAAAACACGAACTGCTGAGGAAAAAAGCATCTGCTCTCAAACCACTATTTTTTACTGTCTGACACTCTTTAATAGTGATGGTGTTGCTGCTTTTTTCACTCATGAAAATAGAAACTGGAGAAGCAGTGTCCAGCACACAGGTTAATGTGCCAGCTATGCATGAATGGTGCACATTATAAATATACGTTTAAGGTCCTTTCATGCATACCACAACTAAATAACAGCCAGCTCTGTCTCAGTGTTCTTCCACTACTGCATTTATGGAGTAGCCCGTAGTAAGGGAAGGCTGCAAGGAGGGCTGGAAATGGCAGTGCTGATGAGAGCAGCAGATGTCATTGCACTTGACTCCCTTTCTGCTGCAACTGGTTATACATTCTGGTGGGAGATGTCAAAAAGCCAAAGAACTAAAACTCTCCTTTGTTCATTATTTCACCCGACACATTCCTATCGTCAGGCTTTGCCCAATGATAGCTTTGTCTCTTGTTGCTTCACTGAGACTTCGCTCTTTTTCAGGTACCAGGAGACAATGAGAAGCACTGGAAGCCAGTGTTAGTGGTCTTGACAGAGAAGGACCTCTTAATATATGAGAGCATGCCGCGGATGAAGGAAGCTTGGTTCAGCCCTCTGCATACCTACCCCCTGCTCGCCACCAGGTACCCATGCTTTTTTATTACAACCACTTAAAGAGTGGGAATAGCAGAGTCAGCCAGGAAGAGGTATAGCTGGTGCACAGTTATATATCACATTTGAAATGTTGTGGTTTGAGAAGCAGATTCTTCTTCAATGGGCCGATGTGCTCAGCATAACTCCTCACTTCTCCTCCATTTTAAGTTCTGGATGGCAAGAAGCACACCGGAAGGATTATGGGCGCAGCCATTTGGCCCAGATCCAGAGGTAGGAGTGCTGAAAAAGCCAAGAAGTCAATCTCCTGAGATTTCTATCTCATTGTGTGGACCTGAGGGCTTGGCAGTAGCATGCAAATTTCCAGCCTCTCCTCCAGGTTGAAAAATGTGAAATTGTTGCCCTGAGTTGGACGTGCTGGTGGGGCAGTTCTGCACCACTGGTTTGGGGCTTTTGGGGATTTGCATGTGTGATGGAGACACTTAATTTCAGTACAGCTTGTGTTCTAGCTTCAGAAAACGAATTACTGGCTTTTTTAGCTTAAAATGGTATGCTTGGAAGACACATTTTTGTGTCTAGGTTGGAAGTAACTATCTCTATTATTTCAAAGGTATCCATCAACACTAATTCAGAGAGAGCTTTCCCATGGCTGTCTTTATGCAGTGGAAAATGTCTGTGCTTCTTGATGTGAATCTTAATCACATTTCTCTGTCAGTATGGTCAAAGGGCTTGAGAAAGAGCTGCTATTCCATTGTTTTGGCTTTGCTACAGGCCTTTATTATACCGTTTTCAATGAGTTCTCATTCAGAAGGTCTGGTAGCACATGGCCAAAAGCAGTGGGTCTCTTACTGCACTCTCATTAGTTAATTTCTGTTCTTGGTCTTTTAGTTCTCTCCCTGAATGAACTGGGGCTTTGCTGCTAAGTCATTATATTAAAAAAGCTATTAATAACAACAATGGGTGGCTTGTATTTGAATATCAGTTTTTGTGTAAGACATATAATAAAAAAAAAAAAAAAAAAAAAAAAAGCTCAGTGAATTATGCTGATGGTTGCTTTGTCCCAGTCTACCTACCCGTGATAGAGCTTTCAGGCTTCCTGGGAAGCTGGCCTCTGACTCACCCTGTGGTGCTGTGACATGAGGTGAGAGCCCCAAGCTTTGCACCAGGCAGCCTGCTGCATGTTGTGGTGGTGAAGGTTGACAATTCCAAGTAACAAGTCCCAGTGAAAACTATGTGAGGTGTTGGAGCTGGAGGCTGTGTCCAGGTGTGGCACTAAGGCCTTAGGGTTTGTGGATAGAGAGCACCCCAGCTGAAGGTGATGCAGCTCTTCCTGCTGCTTTGGGGTGTCATTTGTACATGGACCCAAATCCTCCTCCTTAAAGTGACCAGAGATCCTGCCATGCACCCTGCCCCTTCCTGCCCACACGTCTTCACGTGTCCAGACAGCCCTTTGGAGGGCATAACCAGCCCATTATCAGTGAGCACCGATTTACTGGATCAACCAATCTAAGTCCTCTTCTTAGAGGGCCTGTTACTTAATCACTTTTTCCCAGGAGTTCAGATTTGAGAGTGGACTGGCTTGCCTTGGGTGGGGATAGTCATCTCCCTGTCCAATGGGATTCCTGTGTGAGTGGAATCTGGCTGGAGGGGAATGAGAAGTTTCTTGACAGGGGTTCAGGCTGCTGAAGGGTCTTTATGGACTGGGGAAATGGTCTGCAAGAAAGATGGGAATGTGGTTCAGACAGGACAACCGCGAAATTTAGTGCTGGGGAATAATCAGCTGTGCTGGTTTGGGGTGGTGGATGACTGACAAAATAGTTACTCTGCCAGGGAGCATCTGGGCAATCTGGTGATATTGCTTAAATCTATGGTGTTTTGTTGTTGAGAAAACAATCATCTTGGGTTATAGCAGGTGTTGCTTGTTGGGCAGATGTAGTGATCTAAACTAACCTAGCTACAGAGCATGAGTAAAGCCTCAGGAGATGCCCCACCTTCATGTGCAGCATTGCATTTCCAAAAGGATGCCAGTTAGTTGTGGGACGTCTAGAAGAAAGCACTGCAAATGTAAGTCCTAGAAAACACTATCAGTAGGGAATTACTCAAGAGACCTTGGTGTTTTACTTGAGAAGTCCATGGAAAACATGTCAATAGATTTCAAGTAGGAAGACGAGAAGCCATGAGGAGGACAGGGGAGCATGTTCTCCAGGTCCCTGTGGATACAACAGGACATAGTTGGCTGCATATGTGGCAGGGGAGGTTTGGGGTTGGTCCTGGGAACAACTTGGTGTGCCAGTGAGGTACTGGATTAGATTCTGTAGGAAAATTTCACAGTCCTCATCACTAGAGACTTTAATGGACAGGTAACACTAACTCAGGAGCGTGTGGGCATATGAGGCCTGCTCTGGGAAGGGAGATGTGCTGGGTGACCTCCTGAGAATGATTCCAGTTCTGTCTCTGTGATTTCTTACTAGTATCACTGTGAACTTAACACTTGGGTAAAAAGACAGTGGATACTCAGAACGTGATGTTCAGAATGGAGTTGCAGTCTGATGAATACATAGAAATACATGAATCCCCAAGGTGAGCAGATGACATAAATGGACAGATTCTCTAAATCTTCACACCTACTGTTTTGGATGATTTTGATTAAAACCCTGCAGGTTTCTGCTTTTATGATCTGTCACGCTGAGTACATTTATACCAAAAAAATCCACCGGGTTTGCTGTTGGTATTAACTGCTGCGCTCGTGCTCGGTCAGTGATTACCCTCCTCGTGATGGGGTTTTTAATCCCCTCTGCGCATTGATCAGTGCAATTTAGAACTTTTCACCTGGAAAGTTTGCAGACCACATGTTGTAATCTTGGCTGCTCCCATCTCTCAGATTTTTATGAGTCCTTGGGAAAACATTTTTGCTTAGCTAATGCATATTTGAAAAGCTGCTGAAACTGGAAAACTTCAGTGCCAGATACTGTACGGAGTCATGCCTAATCTACCCAAAACATAATGAGCAGAGAAAATTGGAAAGTGGTAGAAGGATTACAATCTTCTTACAGTATTTTAGCAGCAGAATTTCAACATGCCCTTTCTGTTTGTTGATAAATTTGCCCTCAACCTATGGATGCTATTAAGACTTAAAAATATTTTCCAGTCAGTCTTTCCCAGCTTTGTGCGGAATATAAGTAATAGCTCAAATAAAACTGAGATCAGGAGATTTAAGTTGTTCCTTTAAATCTCTGCAGCAGGAGGCACAGCAGCTGGCTCGTAGCCCTGACTCCAAGGACCTTTTTGTCATAATCTCTGTTTCAGTGTTTCCTTATGCCTGAATAACAGTGCCTCCCTCTAGCATGGGAATGGGGCTTAAGTAATTACATCTTAAATGCTTGCAATCATATTGCGTTATCTATTGTAGCCAGATATGAAATGAAAAATGATAATAATAATAAAACAGTCCATGTTGGACTCTGATTAAAGATCAGGTAAGTAGCTTTTGTGTGAAGCTGAGGTCTGTAACCAGCAAGTATTACAGCAGTTTGATAGTTAATGCTGTGGAAAGTTGAGGAAGGAGTTTGGACACTGATTAGTCATCTGTGGAAGTGGAGAAGGGGGGCAGGCAGGGAGCAGTGGGGTTTCTGAGCACCCGGGGAAGGTGTACGAGGTGGCCTGCAAGCTGTGCAAACTCCCCCCTCCTCTTCCCAGGGAAATGAGGGTGGTTGTGGCTCCCCCCAGGGCAGAGCCTGGATGAGCTGAGAGCATGTGCATCGGTTTCCAAAGAGTACAGCCATTCCAGAGCAGGTTTCAAACACTAAGTCAGGGGTAAAGGAGTGGTTTCAACGTATGAAAGGTCAGAGGGTAGTGGCTTTGCACTGGGCAGAGCTGCATGTTGATGCACTTGTCTCACAGTCTCTTCTGAGGTAAGTCTCAAATGAGCAGCTGAACACTTGCTTTGAATGTCAGTGCTGGTTTCACGGTGATTTTTGAAGAGGCCATTAGGTTTTGCTGTAGCAGTAAATGGGAGAAACTCTTTTCATAGCATTAGGATGAGAAGTAAGTCCCAGTGCATCTCGCCCAGCACTTCATGGTTGACCGTACCCATCTTGCTATCATGTTTGTAAAGAATAATGCCAAAAAGGTCCCTGAAATACAGAGAGACAAGGGAGAAATTAGAGAAGATTAGAAGTGTTTCCCTGTCTCTCTGGAGCTGCCTTTCACAGCCGCTGCCTGCTATCTACATTCTGTGCAAGCACACGTGGTGGTGACCAACCTTCTCCTGCCCTCTTGCGGCTCTGGCTGCTCTGGGGAAGCGTGTTTGGGCTCCTGTGTGCTCACAGACACCTCAGAAACCTCCACGGAGCCCGGTGACCTCCAGGGACTGTGGGTGAGTGTTTCCAGAGCTGGCCTGGGGTGCCTTTTCAGCACTGGGGTGCAGGGTGCACTGTGCACACAACTGCCTCCACAGTCAGAGCGACGGGGGTGAGAGAAAGCCTTCTGTGAAGTTTCTAAGACTATTCTGTTGCCTTTAAAGGTATTTTTGTGGTCTTCAGGATAAAATATCTTTTATGTAGATGAAATAGCTTGTGTGAATGCCACTTTATTAAAGCTTGGGAATCCTTTAACTTGTACCCAAATCCATCAGTGCTGACAGCTGGTACATAAATGCTATCAAACGTCCCTCTGCCTATTTGTCTAGTTCATGTTTAACTGCATGATTTTGCAAAGCATGGTTAGAAGTCATATTTTTAAATATGATTTCTAAGTAGTGAAACTGAATTTTTAATAACAAGAATGAGAATGAGAAGGCAGGTAAGAAACAAGGTTCATGTTGGATGTGTACAAATACTTTAATTTGCAAATTACATCTTCATGCCATCCAGATGCTGAAAAACCTAAAATGCCAGTGCAAAAAATGCATCTGGAGAGGGTGGTGGCACCTCCCCGGGTACGCTGCCTCTTGCCTGACAGGACCCTGAAATCAAGGTAGATGATCAAAATCCAAAGGAAGTTACCACAAACCTGAGCATGAACAAATCTTGCAAACCTTCTAGTGGGGTATGAAAGAGGGACACGTCTGTTCAGCACAGTGCACATCCCAAATATCAGCATGGGCTGCCAGGGAATGGAGGAAAACTTCAGGTGCCCTATGGTTAGTGTTTCAATAACTGAAAAACTGAAGTTGTGCTTTTGCTTTCCTTTCTGCCTTTTTTTTTTCTTTCCTGTTAAAAACCATCTCTGTTTGATAGCATACTTCTACAGTGTCAGCTATCAGACAACTACTCTGGCAGCTGCAAAACAATAATTTGAGGGTGAATTAGCATTCAGTAGATGATTAGTATAATCTAATGTTTTATGTTTCAGCACAAGTATTTTGTTACCATGCTACACACTTACTTTACAGTTTAATATGAAGTATATTGTTTGCCTATAGAAAGGGAAACAGGATACGCAAGACAGAAAAAAGCTTTTCAGAAGAATTTCCCTGATTTCATTTTGTGACTCCCTCAGAGCGTTAGTGCCTGGGTCCCAAAGTGAAAAGCTCTTCTGGATTATTCTTTTCAGCTGAATCAGTGTCATGTCCCTGAGCAAATTCTGTATTCACTGTCCACACTTCTGCAGGAAAAAAGCCCAAAAGGACAGTCTTAAAGAAGAATTAAATATTATGAGCTTTTCTATCTCAAAAATATTCCTTGCAATTAGTGTTTGCTCAGATGAAGAAACCCTTCCTGGTCATGGGAGATCGTGATGCCAGGCAAAAAAAAAAAAAAATTAATTGCAGTAAAATGTGAGAGAATTTCAGATTACAAATAGTCGCAGCATTTTGTATTTTGCAGGTTCTTTATGGGAAAAGCATGTAGAAGATGGTACTTTGGCATCTGCATGTTTTACAGAACTTCTAACTTTATCTGACAGCATTTATCCTTGAGTTTATCTGCAGATATTTAAGCTTTACGGCAACTCCAGCCTGACAGTGAAAGTCAGATTCAGCTGCCTCATCCGAGCGAGGGCTTGTATCTGTGCACCAAACCCCATCACAACAGACCAGTCGAGGATTTCTCTCAGTTCCTCATCCAAAGGGGTGTTTTCTACAATCAGTTAGGAATTTAGGGCCCTCTGGGACATCCCCATCATCACCTGCACGTCTGAATGCTTCAGTACACGCTGGAGTCACTTCAGTCTCAAATACAGAGAAGATGCGAGTTCTGGTGCTCCCAACTGTGTGCATTTAGGAACATTCAGAGCTGTGCTCAGGTGCAGATTTTGGCGCAGTGCTCTGTGTCAGCGTTATAATTCTCTGATGTGTTTTCAAATCCAATTGCAGGTTGGTCCATTCTGGCCCAGGAAAAGGCTCACCTCAGTCCGGGGTGGACTTGTCTTTCGCGACCCGAACGGGTACAAGGCAAGGGATCGAAACCCATCTGTTCCGGACGGAGACGAGCCGAGACCTCTCCCTGTGGACGAGGAGCGTGGTGCAGGGCTGCCACAACTCTGCAGAGCTCATCACGGAAATCACCACGTGTGAGTAACAGCCGGGGTGGCAGAGCTTCACACCTCCTTGTGACACTCAGGGGTAGTTCAAGTTCCTTCTGCTAGAGGTGATTCATTTCAAAAAATGTGGGTATTTAGGGCTCTATGTGTTTAAGATATTGTCCCCTTGCTTTCTGAGCCAGTCTCATCTGGTGTGGTACCTGTGGCCAGTGACACAGTCCCTTTCATTCTGACTTTTGGTCTTGTTTTTGGCACGTTGTTTCAGACACAAGTCTGTAGTCAGCCATGTAGGGCTGTGTGTTATGGAGGAGTGACTGGCAGAGAAACTCACAGAAAAGAGCACTTTTCTGAGAATCGGGAGACCCCTGAGAACCTAGTGGGGGTTTCTCCTGCAGAGGGAGGAGGCAGATGAGGACCAACGCATTCACAAGAGTGAATTGGTCGCTTATTTGCCCAGCTCTGCACACTTAACAGTAAAAAAAATAGAAACTAGTCCAAAAGCTACATTTTAACAGCTAGTCATTTTCCTCTCTGGACACCAGGGTGTCACTTTTGCTACATGCAAAGTCAACTGGAATAAAGGTAATTGGCTGCAGATGCTCTGGGGTGATGCCCCGTTCGGCCAGGGAGCTGCTAACATGAGGTGGCTCTGGGGCTTTGCAGCTGCACCTGTGAGTGCCCCCAGGATTTAGGAAGTCCTTCCCTGACTAGGTCACCAGTTGACAGGGCTGGTCAAGTTGAACGTTATCTCCACTCATTGCCTGAAAATGTGAGAACCACCTCAAAGGCATGTCCATCTCCTCAGCCCATTGGTGTTGATGACTTTCTTTTCAAAAAACAGGAGGGCATCAGCCCCTTCTATTATCGTGGTGCTTTTAGCCCAGTGCCAAGGTCCCTTCTTGACAGAATGGTTCACAGGAAAGTGGTGGAAAAGAGAATCTGGGATGCGAACACCTAAACTCTTCATGTTTTAATTTGGATCATGGCCCATGTTTCTGAGCTGAGGGGAAGATGCAGACTTTCTGCTGCAGTAGCTATTATATACAATCATCTGGGCCCTTTTTCAATTACCACAACACTAATGAGGACTCAGGAGTGTCTTCATCTTTGTCAAAATACTTCAGGGAAACCCTTTACAGCTTCTAATTTTCTTGTGTGCTGTGTGCAACATTTATTGATCTTGACTATGTATGTCAGGCATAAGAAGAAGAGTAGCTGTGACTTTGTGAAGGTTTGGAAGGAAGAAATGCCAGCCTGAGCCTTCTTAAACTTCAGCAGATTGTTTTTGTGTCAGCACGTAGATGTACACTGTGATATGAAGAATGCAGTGAGAAAATGAAAGGACTGACACGGGTTTTGTTACTACCAAGCATGATTTTAGTCTGTGTGCTTACACCACAACTAACAAACCATCCTTGGAGCTTGCACAACAGAACAGCTCCTGTTGTTTTTCCGTATCTGCAGGTGTGCAGTTAGAGCATGATTTGCCCAGTTTCAGGAAAGGTTTGTTTCCAAAAGATAGTGTTGTGATCAAATGTGGGACGCAGGTATCTGCAGCGCATTGGAAGCTGTTGCTTTTAAGGGCATTAAAGTCTAAACTTTGTTTCCTTCTCCAGCTTGCACATACAAAAGCCAGGAGTGCCGCCTGACCATCCATTACGAACATGGCTTCTCTCTTACAACCGAACCGCAAGATGGTGCCTTCTCTAAGACAATTGCACAATATCCCTACGAAAAACTGAAAATGTCCTCAGATGATGGGATAAGGATGCTTTATTTAGACTTTGGAGGAAAGGATGGAGAAATTGTAAGTACTGCGTTTAGCAGCGTGATGCACATTATACCATCTCTTTGGTGGTCCTTCAGGCTGTGGGGTGGAGAAGCACTAATGGATCAGACACAAGTCTGTAGTCAGCCATGTAGGGCTGTGTGTTATGGAGGAGTGACTGGCAGAGAAACTCACAGAAAAGAGCACTTTTCTGAGAATCGGGAGACCCCTGAGAACCTAGTGGGGGTTTCTCCTGCAGAGGGAGGAGGCAGATGAGGACCAACGCATTCACAAGAGTGAATTGGTCGCTTATTTGCCCAGCTCTGCACACTTAACAGTAAAAAAAATAGAAACTAGTCCAAAAGCTACATTTTAACAGCTAGTCATTTTCCTCTCTGGACACCAGGGTGTCACTTTTGCTACATGCAAAGTCAACTGGAATAAAGGTAATTGGCTGCAGATGCTCTGGGGTGATGCCCCGTTCGGCCAGGGAGCTGCTAACATGAGGTGGCTCTGGGGCTTTGCAGCTGCACCTGTGAGTGCCCCCAGGATTTAGGAAGTCCTTCCCTGACTAGGTCACCAGTTGACAGGGCTGGTCAAGTTGAACGTTATCTCCACTCATTGCCTGAAAATGTGAGAACCACCTCAAAGGCATGTCCATCTCCTCAGCCCATTGGTGTTGATGACTTTCTTTTCAAAAAACAGGAGGGCATCAGCCCCTTCTATTATCGTGGTGCTTTTAGCCCAGTGCCAAGGTCCCTTCTTGACAGAATGGTTCACAGGAAAGTGGTGGAAAAGAGAATCTGGGATGCGAACACCTAAACTCTTCATGTTTTAATTTGGATCATGGCCCATGTTTCTGAGCTGAGGGGAAGATGCAGACTTTCTGCTGCAGTAGCTATTATATACAATCATCTGGGCCCTTTTTCAATTACCACAACACTAATGAGGACTCAGGAGTGTCTTCATCTTTGTCAAAATACTTCAGGGAAACCCTTTACAGCTTCTAATTTTCTTGTGTGCTGTGTGCAACATTTATTGATCTTGACTATGTATGTCAGGCATAAGAAGAAGAGTAGCTGTGACTTTGTGAAGGTTTGGAAGGAAGAAATGCCAGCCTGAGCCTTCTTAAACTTCAGCAGATTGTTTTTGTGTCAGCACGTAGATGTACACTGTGATATGAAGAATGCAGTGAGAAAATGAAAGGACTGACACGGGTTTTGTTACTACCAAGCATGATTTTAGTCTGTGTGCTTACACCACAACTAACAAACCATCCTTGGAGCTTGCACAACAGAACAGCTCCTGTTGTTTTTCCGTATCTGCAGGTGTGCAGTTAGAGCATGATTTGCCCAGTTTCAGGAAAGGTTTGTTTCCAAAAGATAGTGTTGTGATCAAATGTGGGACGCAGGTATCTGCAGCGCATTGGAAGCTGTTGCTTTTAAGGGCATTAAAGTCTAAACTTTGTTTCCTTCTCCAGCTTGCACATACAAAAGCCAGGAGTGCCGCCTGACCATCCATTACGAACATGGCTTCTCTCTTACAACCGAACCGCAAGATGGTGCCTTCTCTAAGACAATTGCACAATATCCCTACGAAAAACTGAAAATGTCCTCAGATGATGGGATAAGGATGCTTTATTTAGACTTTGGAGGAAAGGATGGAGAAATTGTAAGTACTGCGTTTAGCAGCGTGATGCACATTATACCATCTCTTTGGTGGTCCTTCAGGCTGTGGGGTGGAGAAGCACTAATGGAAGTTGGACTAGATGATCGTTGTGGGTCCCTTCCAACTGAAATACTCTATTCTAGTCTAATAACAGCTGAGTAGTACCAGTATTTAGATGCTATACTATCTAGTACAGCATGAATATCCGGCTTTAGAATGAGATAACTAAGAAGAGAGATAAAATGGTAAAACCATGCACAGCTTTCTTAAATATAAGAACAAATTGCGCTCTACATAGCTAGATTTTAAAATTTTATATGTACCCATTTCACTTCTTAAATGATTGCAGGTAGAGGAACTTAAGAATGAGATAGTATTAATTCCAACAAACACATAGGGACTTTGTTATGACAACAAGCTCTGTTTTAGACATTTTGAACATCTAGTTGCTGAAAGAAATGGAAAACTACAACTGTAGTGCAAACTGCTTAGGCCTCTATGCTGTCACAATGACTAAAAATAAGGTGCTTATTCCTACAAGCAGTTTAGTTAGCATAAATTATGCATGTAAACATGGTCGTTCCTGACAGATTTTTTCCAGCAGTTCCTGAGCACGCTGGGTGCTTAATTCCTCACATCACCTTTGATAACATGGACTCTGTGAACTGCTTGTTGTCAGGCTTTCAGAAGGGAATTTGTTACTAGCTCTCCATCAAGTTGATGCATGACTGATGGAAAGGCAGATCTGGTTTGTTTTGATGTGAACCTAGTGCTGAACCTCCTGTCCACCCGGACAAGGCTGTCACACTTAGCAAGCTCCTGGTGAGATCATCTGAACCGTTGACTATGGGTAAGAGTCTCAGTGCGGTGTCACTGCCACCTGTGTGAACAGAGGAGCAACTGTGCAGCATCAGCTGAAGGTCCAGTGTCCTCCCTTCAGCAGTGGCCAACAGCAGATGCACTGGGTATTGGACACACCATCCCTGCTTGGAAACAGAGCCCCAAAAGATGGAGAGGTCAAACCTCCTGGAAGACCGCTTGCAGCATCTTGCTCAGGTTGCTGCTGCGTACCCAGGGGGATGCAAGCCTGGAGGCACCAGCATCTCATCTGCTCTCGAAATGCTTATTACTTACTTTTAGTAACCTAAATATTTGCAGCTGTACGCAAAGAAAAGACAATATGTTGTAATAAAGGGTTGTTATTAATAGAAGTCTGTGAAAATACCAGGCGGCAAATCAAGTATTCTGTAAATGATTGCTTATTTGAGCTGCAATCTAATCTAATCATTCTCAACTTGATTTCTTTCTGTACTTTCAGCAACTGGACCTTCATTCCTGTCCAAAACCAATTGTGTTCATCATTCATTCCTTCCTGTCGGCAAAGATTACAAGACTTGGCTTGGTGGCATGAGCAGGACACATCTGTTTCTGCAGACAGACGGCGTGACCATGCTAATCTGAAGGACAGTCAACAGCAGAGCCCGTACCAGTAGCAGCACACACCACCTTGGGGTTCAGGACCGGGCCCTGGTCATTTCTGCAGTCTTCCAAGGCCCGGGTTCCATTCTCATCAGCTAAAGAGGTGGCATGACAAGGAAAACAGTGGATTTCATTGTAAATAATGGGATTTTTAAAATCCCATGTGAGACAGTAAAAGCGTGTAGTACCATACATGTAAATGTTTCAGAATCATAAATTGTGCCTATTTCAATGTACTTGTTTATATAGAATAAGTAAAGGGCTAAGAAGACAAGAGGTGATGTTGGTTGTGATGCAAGCTCAAGGTTGGTTGAGCAGAGGTTCTCCAAACCAGATTGTCCCACCACCCAAAAGTAAAATATTTTTTTCTGTGCTCACCTGTGCACCGCTTACAGAAGACTTTTCTTTTGTGGCACCATCAGAACCTGTTGCTTGAACACCCAGCAGAGCACACAAATATACAGCTGTGAGCAGCAAACAGCTGGAGGGTCCCTGCTGAGGACTTCAAAAATAAAATGACAGACATCTTACATACATTCCTAGCATGGACCCAAAGCAAGACTAGCAATAGCGCTGTATTGAGAGCTGGCTGTCAGGGGGCACAGGGAGGAGCATCCTTTGTTAATTTTTATAGTGACTTCCCAGAAAGGCTTAATGAGTTCCAGCTGCCCAGGATCCTCAGCTCAGGTGAAAGATACCACCTAAGCTTCTGCCAGCACATTGCCACAGCAGTTTTCCAACAGAAAGCCACGCTGAGCTTCCTGTCCTCCTACCCCTGCTGTGTCACCCCCTCAGCTCTGACAGGACTGGTTGTGTGGTCTTCATAGAAGAACAAATGTGGGGAAGCAGGAAGGGTTGATTTTTTTGAGAGTTTCCTAGATTAGATCAGAAAAGTTACTGAAGCAGCTCCGCAGCAGTGAGGAAACACACCGGGGCAGGAACAGGAGCTGCACTGCCAGGAAAGCCTTCACATGGAAGGAACCGCTCCTGCGAGCGTGACTTGGCAAGTCCACATTTATTCCTTGCTGCTGAAACGTAAGACGTTCACCTCCATACCCACAACTTTCTAGTTCCTGTTTTGCACCAAAACTTACTCTTTTAAGTCAAAACATGTGATTCACTGAGTGTCAGCCTTCTTCACAGTTAGGCTGGGCATGAAGCAGGCAGGAACACTAACCTTCACCATTGGAGAGGATACACACAGCCTGCACCTGGAGCCACTCAACTGGCTCAATGTGGTCTGGCAGGAACAGAAAGCAGCAGAACAGGGATGGCATTTATGTTGCTCCTTTACTTTGTAACCAGAACTCCCACCTATAGGGGTTGGGGGTTGTTTGCTTTTAGAGTTTTGCCCTAAATTCACACTTTGAAGGACAGCAACTGTACGGGAAGTAATAAATCCAAAGTTTGTGAAAGCTCACTTGTCATATTACAACACTTCATTTATTCCTGAGAAAGCACATAAGTTTCAACTTAGCATCACTTGGCTGGCAAAGAGGAAAATTAAAACCACAGTTTGGTTCCATGTTATTTTTAAGCTAAGTCCTCAGAGTTAAGCGTAAGTCATGCTGTTTATTCACAGCACAGGAATTAGTTCATGGTGGTTTCCATAGGTATCTTAATCATCAAACCTAATTAAAAAATTAAGATGATGAGCTGAATTGGCATATGCAGAAAATAATCATTGAAGACCAACAGCTGAATTGCCATTTGGACGAGCAGCCCCGCTCCCAGCCCCTCTCACCAGTCAAAAGCAACCGCGTGAGGGGAGTCACCGAGCTGGGAACTCTGGTTTCACTGTCACGGTACTCGCACCTAAAAACTGATTCCTCTTGTAAATTCCCAGGGCAGGGGATAACAGGTTACAGAACTTACCAATAATTTCCAAACAGTTCTTATCTAGCGACCGCTGCCGTTCCCGTATCTCCCTGTGGCAGTCACTCGGGTCTCCTTTGGCTGGAAGCTTCTAGGAGAAGACTCCTGGGAAGCGGAGAGCAGTGGGTACGGTGGGGACCGGGTCGGTGAGTGTGAACTCACATCATGGCATCTTATAAAACCTTGTGTGACGTTTCTAACAAGCAATTCAGGACACTTCTATTTGCTGTTCCAAAGTCTAACTTACTTAAAAAATCTGGCTGCAGGCTCCTGTAAAAGTTGCAGAGGTTAAAGTGAAATCTTGCATCCTGTGGGGTAGGTTAAATACATATGTAAACTATACTGCACTATTTCCTTGCTCCTTTAACACTTACAAATCACTGGAATGTCACACCTAACATGTATGTGCATTGTAAATATTACAAATTCCTATATTAGTACCAACAATTAAATGAAACAATATGTAATCTAAGGTGCTCAGTACTATATGAAGTATAAGTGAATAACTAAACAGTTTGCAAAGAAAATTCATATTATATATATTTATAGAAAAAAAAAGTAATTACAGATGTTATTTCTTCATTTTCAGATTTTGGACTGATTCATATTTGGATGGGATAGACAAATGAAATATGGACCTACTCCACATTTATAAGAGTATAGTGAATATTTATATTTTAGAGGAAAAGAATATATTTAATAAAGTCATTTATTGGATTTTTGTGAGGTGAGCTTACTTTGTACCCACACAACCTGTTTGGAAGGCTTTCCTGGCCTTTGGATTTAGGCTGCGGAAACCACATTTTAAACCTCTGTCAGTCTGTAAGAATTCAGTTACTGGAGAGGAGGGTTCATCCTATTGATGGAGTGACTTCTAAAAATTGGGAAACACACAAACAGAATTATTAAAGATCTCTCCACAGAGCATCAGTGCCTCCAATTAGGTAAAGTCGGTGTCCGCGTGGCAGCGGCGCTGGTGATGCCAGCCCGAAAGTTGAGTCACATAGCATTTTTTTGGGCTGCTAATATTTACTGAAAGGCCAAAGGGATGTTCTGGGCAAGGCCATTCAGACTCACCTGCTGAAGTTACAAGGCTTCCTTTGTCACTTGTGTTTAACTGGGCAGCTACAGAAGTCATAAAAACATCCCAAGAACAGACACTTCTGCTCAAGCTTCCGCATTCCAGGGGTGAGGCCAACACCCGCCTCGCTCAGTTCTTAGAAAAACAGTTATGGAAAAAAGGATGTGTTTCTTCCCCTCTAATTCTGAACTTGGTGGCCCAGCAGGGAAGCTCACTGCGGGAATTTAAGTCTGTTCCTTCAGTGTGATGCGAGGTGGGGCAGAGCAGCCCCACGGAAATCCTGAGAAAGGGTATTCTAGAGCTTCATTCCTTTCACAACGCACTGGCTGGAAATTGGACGGTCTGATCAGAAAGTCTGTAATAGCAGCTTCCCCCTTAGAAAGACTTGGCTACATATTGGAACATAGCTGTTACTGGAAAAATGTGATATAAGGTGTTTGTTAAAAAAAACATAATAAAAGAAAATAAAGCTGATCTGACTGTGTTCAGGGCAGCAAAATGGTGTTTCCCGAGTCCTGCTCTTTAAGTAGAACCAGCCTCTCTCCAAAGGTACTTTGTAAATCAAAAAATACACATTTACGCGCTACCAAGGAAATCGCTACCGTGAACATCCTGAGAACTGGACTCTTCCAAATACCGGAACAAGGGCTCTCTCCTCCTGCGGCCGGTACGGATTCCCTCTTCCCACAGGACACAGGAACACGCTCCATCCAGCTCTTCGCTTTCAGAAATGCAGATGATTTGATGTAGGGGTTGATGGGATTTCCATCTGCAAGGCTTCTCAATGTCCTCTCACCCACTTAATCACCTAAAAGTTAACTGCAACTTCATTGGTTTCAGTGGAAGCACAACCGGGCCTAAACGAACGATGTGCTCCAGATCATTGTACGATTATTCATTTGTAATTTTATCTTATTTTTCATAAGGGTGAAACTGACAGGTTTATAACTAGCTGTTTGCTGGAGCTATTTTTTATATGTACTATAGTATATATTATATATTACTATATATGCACACACACAATTACTGTATTTACTATAAAGTAATTTGGAACTGTATCTAAAATGAACACACTTGAATTCAGTGGTGACTTTCATTTTAGAGAGCAGATATTAATAATACACTAGCAAAATTTTGAGAACCTCAGCCTGCTTGATATAAGCAAACCCCCAGATTAACCAGGGTGAAAGTTTAGTTTAAAAGCACAAAGGGAAAAACATTAACTATTTAAGTAACAAAGGTAACATATCAGCTGCTTTACATATATGTAACAAAGTGAACATATCAGCTGCTTTCCCCCATAGGATTAGCTTTTCAGTTTGTTTTCTACATCAGAATAGAAAACAAATCTCAAAGGAGAACTGGAGAGTGTGAATTTGAAAAAGCATTTATACCCCAGTTAAATTGTGTTGTAGCCCAGCAATATTCATCATGCAATTGCTCTAATACTGGAATAATCATCATCAACCAAGTCATCACAACCAGATCGGTGTTGTCTTACCCCAACCTTGTGTAAGGGCAGAACATGGGTTATGGGCAGACAGAGGTCTATACTGGTGAATGTGACACGCATCTTGGCTGAAAGCAACCACCCAAAGCTTCTACGGGAAGCACACACAGGGCACACTGGATTTGGGGTTTGTCAGCCACAAAAAAAGAAAATAATTTGAAGTTGAGAGGCAAAGAGTAACATCACATTCCACATCACAAAAATTACAACGTGTTAGTCGAGCTGTGGGAAACCTCAGTGTGGGGTTTTTGGACTACGACAGATGTAAGATAATTTGTATTAACGCTGTTCAGACAAATGATTTTCCATGTTCTTTTGTAGGTTCAGAGCAGCCACAAGAACAGTTATCACAGCTCAAATGGGGCACAGTGTTATTAAACCATGATAATAAACCAGCCCTCCCTTACCCTAAAAACCACAACGTAATAACAAGGAGCAGATGAGACACGGGCAGCACTGTTCGAGTTCAGCACCAGGAATCACAAACAAACAAAACATCAAAATGCTTATGTTTCCCCAACTGCTTTCCTGCTGATCATTTCAGGCCCCTCTTTAAGACTACAGAATTAATTACAACAATAACCATTGGGTCCTACTTGCTCATGAAGTAAGATAGATATTATCTAAAGCCAGGGCTCACTATGGACACCACAGAGAGGTAAGGGAGGAATGGGAAAATAATAGAAAATCATTTTATGAAACACTTTTTTTATAGAAGCCCTTGCACAGATACATGCAGATAGTTTTCCATCAAGAAAGCCAGACAAAGACTAATTACCTTCCTGAAAAGGATTTTCATAAAATATTTACAGCTTGCTGCCATGAGCAAAGAAACGTAGAGTTTCTGTACTTTTGCTTATAAAGTTATGCACAGTTTGTTAACTGCAATTTTTTTTTGTAATTAGAAATATATAAAACCCCTCAAAACTAAGAGGGAAGTGAAACTTTTAGTATTCGGACAATAGTATCAGCATCCAGGCTGAGGATATGAGATTATAACTTAAGACTTTTCTCTCTCTATTTGGAAGTAGAGACTTTCTTCATGCAATATTGGATGTTAAGGAAGATTAATATCTTGATTAATTTCTTCTTTTATCCACAAAGTATTATAAATTTAACACATTAGAAGTGTAAGCATTCATGTATTTTGAATTGCTTGTCTCTAAGCATATTCACACAATTCCATGAAGAAATGATTTGTCTTGAATGCGAGGAAATGTGAGCCATATAGAGTAATTAATACATTGGAGCAATTTTGTGCATGCGCTTATTAAATAATTTTTTAATTATCTACCCTCATTGTGTTTCTATTTCACTAAACCAGCGAGACCCTTGAAGTTGTTAACCTGGGCACTATGAATATATGGGGTTTTGCAGATAAACGTAATCCTGCTCCAGAGCAGTTGTGTTTGTGCTGGGTTAAGCCACACGTTGCACTCTCTGGAGGCCACTGGCAGAGAAAAGCAGCTCTGTAGCCTCAGAGCGAGGATAAAACAAGTGCACACCCACAGATAAAAGGTCTTGAAGAGCTCAGGAGAGCGACACACATTGGAAAAAGGGAACAGAAGAGTTAAATGCAAGATCCTCTTAGTCACGAACAACCTCCTCAGGGCTTGGCTTTACACAAAATAGAATTAAGCAAAGAATAAATGTCACAAAATCAGGAAGGCTCTTGAGAGAATGAGTAGATTTTACAGCATTAAGTCCAACCTACACATGGTTTAGTTCAATTACTCTTTCATAATATTAAATTTCGTTTATGTTAGTATTGCTTAATCCATTTTCCTTCCAGGAGAATATAGCAAACACTAACACTGCATCTCTATCAATTTTAATCATGTTAGTTTATATGATGAATAGGAAATCCTTACATTAAAAGCTGTAAAACAGATTTGCTTTGGTAGGAACTCTTCATCTCAACATAATACTAATTTGAATAATTATAGCAGTAGAAGCCAGGCACATGCCTGAGGTTTAAGCAAACAGAGGCTGAATTTAGTATTTTCCTGTTCTTGCAACTCGGGTAGAAATCATCCTCTCCATTACATCCATGGTAGCACACCAGCTCTTCACAGCCCTCCCAACCATCACCGCTGCTATCGCTTTGATTTTCTCCTCCCCCATGAAAAGAAGCCTCAGAACTCTGTCATGAATCGTTTCCAAGGAGTGTTACAAAGAGCACACGTGAAATTATCCCGGAAATTCAGCTTGTAAAACAATGATCCTTTCTTTAATGGGACCTCGCATCACATTTCAAAAGACATGCTATTTTTTTTTCCTCGTATACAACAACACAGAGATAACTCAAATTCTAATTATATTTACTTTCAACTGCGGAAAAAGAAACTGGTCTTAATTATTCTATAAAATGTCAACGGTTAACGCTGTAAACAGCTGTTTATATAACAGCAAGAAATAATAAATAGAAGAGACGTTTTTACGTAAAAAGAAGCAAAGTAGTTTTGTTATTAAAATTAAATCTGGTGGAGGTTTTATTCACATAAAAACCAGATATGCTGGTTGAAAAACATACAAAGCTTTATCAAACCAAGTCAAGCTATGTTTCATTGTTAAAAGGAATATAATAAATATGCATATAAAATAAAACTTATTTTCATTTGAATTTTTATAAAAAATTAAAACACTTTGTATAAAAAGTTTTAAAATGCACTACTGTGCTTGAGAATTGAGTCTACACGAGTCTATACACTGACCAGAGTCCTTCTGGTGTGTAGATACGTGTGTGCACGTGTCGGGCAGCGTGAGGTTTGCCTTACAATGGGAAGTGCTCTGTCGGGGCAGTTTGGAGAAACAGCAGCTGGTCCGTGCCTCTACTTGCCAGTCTTCTCCAAAACCCATTCGATCACCTGGGAAAAGAAAGAAGAAAACAATTTATATAAGTTCCCTACAAGAACTGGAGTTAGGAACATAGCATACGTTTTATCAATTCTTTCTTTATCACCACCCAGTGGTGTTTACTGAACAGAATTTCAGAGCAATCCATTCAAAAGAAGAGAGTGTTGTTAACAAACTGAGAGGATGCAGCACTACCCAAGAATTGTATTTTGTTTTACAGAATGCGCTGCCTTTACAAAAATGCATTTTTAGATTCCCTGAATTGAGCTACTTCACCCCATGTACCAGCAACAAGGTGCACACACAACACCAATGCCAGTGTTTCCAGCCCAAAAAATTCCTAGAGCCATAGCAGAAAGAACACAGGGTAATTTGTGCACTGCTGTATCTACCACCAGTATGACTGCTGTTTCCCAAACCAGGTAGCCGTTCAGGCCACTGACTGTCCTGGGCAATTACATTTTTATAAGGCAGTTTCAAAGTATTGACTAATGCAGGGAGAGGTGTCCACCTGAAGAGATTCCTGATTTTAATGGCTCTTTCGCCAGCAGCAAACATACATAAAACTACTGGCGGGTCTCCCCAGACAAGGCTGGTGGTGAGAAACAGGGTACAAAGACAGTAGATCCCAGCTCTCCAGCAAACATCACAACCCATGGAGTGTTTGAAACCTTACGATCTGTAGGAAGCAATTCACAAGGAAACATGGTGCAAAGCACAATAAATACTGCTCTCGCAGAATAAATTCTGTGGGGATCTAGCAGCTTCACTTAAGAGTGGAGGTTTTCTTATTTAACTACCCCAGTTCAAATCCTCCCACTTAATTTATTATTTTGAAAACTGTACAAGTTTGCATGATCTTCCTTTTTGTTTTAAATCATGGAGTCACCTCAGCATGTTTTTCACAGTTCAAATCAGAGAGTTACTTAATTTCTGGAGGACAGGAGTATTTACTCCTGCCATTTGCTCTGTGCTACTGTTCATGTAAGTCCCACCTTAGACACAAATAAGCTCATCTGATAGCCCTTGTGGTTACAGTTATTCCCAAGCTTAAAATTACTAATTGTCATTGCTTATTTTTAAGAAATTTATTTCTTTTTATAGATCCATTTATTGCTTCCTAACCTTTGAAATGAAATGTTATTTACTTCGACACAAGGAAAGAAGAATTCCCTCATGACCCAGGCTTCTCTCAAATGAAGAAAGACCTGATCTCTGCTTTTTATTTTTTTTTCCCAGAGATGTGGAAACATTTCTTGCCTTCATTTCCGTTTCTCACTGTGGCACATCACACTGACAGCTGTAACTAGAATACCATCTAAAACCAGAATATATGCAACTGGAAATTATACCATGGGAAGACTGATTGAGAGAAAGTTTTTGTGAGATCAGAGAGTGACACCGAGATGCGCAGCCAACGGAATGCACCTCTTCATCTCCTGAAGCTATGGACTAAACCTACATCCTACAGCCAGGCTGCAGCAGCTACATTTCTCCTTCCCTGGTTACAGGCACAAATAAACAAAGTCTTACCTGTTTAGCATTGTTGTTTGCTGTTTTCTTCATTTCATCAAGAAGTCCTCTAGAAGTTTTAAGATCCTAAATAGGAAACACAAAGCCACACAAGTTAGCAAACTCGCATGCTTACTCTAGTTTGGATTATAAGAGCCCTAATAACCAGGGTAAAGGTTATGCTTTTATCACCTTGTTCAGAACCACAGAAGAATTATTTGACTTTTATTTTTTAAAAGAAATAATCTAAATTATTCCAACGGGTTGCAGCTTTCCCGACAACAATCCAAACCTAGTGCTCAATCATGCTACTGAGCCACACTTTTCCTAACCTTCCCCACACTTCCAGAAAAGAAACTTTTTTTTTTTTCTTAAATGATATCCAAAGTTCCTACAGTGTTGATTGAAATCTTATTTCTAGATAAACAAAGAAATCAATTGTGCACTTAGATTGCAATACAAGAAAGGAAAAGCCTGGAACAGCTCGTCTGTTTTGCAGTCCACTTAGCCCAAGGTAGTCCACTCTTTTAAACAAAGCAAGCACTTAACTTTGCCTAAAGAGAAGGGAAAACTAAGAGAATTCACTTACTATTTGTCTCCGAAGGAAGATGATACCAATGATACCGTGCTTCTGAAGCACGCAGCACAGAAAAGGATTCAAAGGGCTCCTACAGACTTGCATTCCTACTGCAAGACAGTTCAGGACAACAAAATCCTGCTACACCTCTCTCTGTGGGCTTTCCAAAGGCCGGGATCTCTGCAGTGCTCTTCCCTCTGCTCTCCTGCCTGCAATGGCACCGTGAACCCATCTGATTTATCCTACTCAGTCATCCCTACAAGCAGCCCTTTCAAATTTTGGATTAGATGATTTTCCTTCAGGGCAGATTTTGGGAGTGCTTACAGAATGACTGCATAACTGTGTTCCAATTATTTAAGATGTTGGTTCTTCATCGGTGTAAGCATTCAGCCCTCTTCAACTGCAACTTCATTTACCTTAAATCCCCTTTACTGAAGTTGACTAAACTGAGTTAGTTCACAAATAGCGGTAGGATAAATGAATGCAAACAAACAGAAACAGCAGCTCAGCTTGCAAGCAATAGCTTTTAAACACCCTGTACTGTAATTTAACTCAATTTTGTGCCTAGACTATTAAGTAACTACTTACTAGAAGTAACACGGGTTGAAGCAGTGACAAAGTGTCCTAGGTATTACAGAAAGAATTCTCATCTCCTTCTAAAAATGAGGGGGCAATTCTACACAGTGCTGCCAAGTCAGTGTGTGTTAGGTAGTTGTGCACATTACAGTGCATTTAACAAGGACTTCTGTGAGCGTGTCAGGGAACCAGAATGTGAGTCAGTTGTGCAAGGTACCTGTTGAGCCAACAGCCTTAGAACGAGGGAGAAGCTGAGCTCTCACAGTAAAGGAAGCGTAAGCATGACCTTACCTACCATGTTAAAGCAACGGTCTGTTATCTCACATAAAAGAATACTGCTTCATAAGGTTTAAAAACAAATAACAACTAAAATATACTATTAAACTATATTTTGTATTTGACGAGTCGAAAGGTTTACCCACACTCTCTAAACTCTACTAACACAGCACTAAGGATTATTCAAGTCTGAATATCCCAAAGTCCATCTCGAGTTTTATTCAGGAATGGGTTCACTTCACTAGTAACCAACGACTGTAAGAGCACATCTTCCAGTTACCTTTAAGTAGAACTTTGATATCTCAAACAGGCGCTGGCTGCATGATGTGAAGCACTTGTGATCCTCTGCAATTCCATGTTTTTGAAGAGTCTTGGCAACCACCTCCTTCAGCATCTTGGAAACAACAGAAACACAATCAGAAAGTTCATCCCAATTATTGGCATGAAAAATTGTTCAAAGCAAGGAAAGAAAAAAAAACACACAACCAACACCTGAACTTTTTTGATCTTGGCTCTGTTATTTAACAATCTATTTCCAATCTCAAAAATTAAGGAAATGCTTACATGTCAAAACAATGTAACATATTGGTGAATATTCACATGAGGCTTGAAGACAGAAAAAAAAATTATAATGGCGTGGGTTTTCTCCTCTCCAAAATAATATATACATAAAAATATAACTTTATATTGATATTCCCTTGACACATCCTTATTAAAAAAAAAAAAAAAAATCAGACACTACAGTCAGATTAGAAAATTTACTCTGACATTCTTTGTATCAGAGATGTTTAAACATCTCATAAAATGATATATATTGCTATAAATGAAACATTGCTGCATCAAATTATTTAAACTTTATCTCAATTAATAGGCTTGTTCAACTACTGAAATATCTTTTTATTCTCAGAATAGTCTGTTCTTCCACAATGGCTTTGACTGTCCCAGCTGAAACCAGGACACCCTTCCAGCACAGGTATTTCTCTGGTGCCTTTAGGTTTTACATGAGTTTTCTACATTTCTTAACTCCTGTTCATTGATATGCATTCCCACATTTTTTACTCCTTTGTTATCTCTCTCAGTCTTAATTCCCTGGGTGTGATATACATACTTTTTCACTCCTTGCTTCTGCAGCACCCTTCTCAGTGCCTGCAGGATTCCCCTCACACAACTGAACAGAATGAAACTTAACAATAACAGAGATGAAGACAGTTCACTTTGAGTTAAAACATAAAAATATCAATTCACATGGAAAGAAGTCAAGGAGATGCTTTTTCACTAAGCAAAAAACAGACTCTTACCCTTGTGTGTTTCTGGGATCTCGATTCCTTAGCTGGCTTTGAAGTCTCAGATTCAGTTCCACTTTTGCAACTTGCAGAGTCAGCCTTACTGGTTGCTCTGGGGGTTTGACCAGGCTGTTTCAGTGCCATCGAAGCCAAAGAAACCGATCGTTTAGAGCGCTTCCTCGTTACAGCATCTGTGTAGTGATTCCCACTACTTCCGCTTGCCTGAGAGAGGAGGGACTCTGTACTCTCAGACTTGGTTAGCCTGGGAAGGTAAAAAATAAATAAAATAAAATAAATAAAAAATAATAAGAACTTTTAGATTTTGTACGGACTCTTCTGGTGCCTTTGTTTGTGCTGTAGAGGCTGCTTCTGAGCAGAGTAAGTACTATACATTCTTGCAAACAGCGTATGAAAACATTCTGTAACATTTTTTGTATTAGAAGAACATGGTTTGGTCTCTGATACATAGACTCACTGCACCTCTGATCAGAAACGTCTAGAAACAAATTGAAGAAATGAGAGAACTAAGAAGAGAAACTCTTTGGCAGAAAGGGTAGTTTTGCATCTAGACAGTGAGGAAGAGCAGAGTTTGCTGGCCTCCAGTCTCAGGATAAGACAAAACTTCTTGAAACAATCCAATTCCTTTTGGCCCTACAGGAATGTCACAACTCATCTTTCACTCTGGGAAGTTGAGCATTACAATTCTACTGGAACATTGCAATGCTTCATCCTTCAACTGTAAGAGCATCCATAATTCTGAAACTCCAATTAATGAAATGCTAAGTACAATTGCATCTGCTTTTCTAACTACTCAGTAAGCTGCAAAAGATATGGATGTTCCTAAAGCCATACTTCTAATTAAAGGCTTACTGTGGTTAGATTGCAAAGGGTATCAAACTGGAAAGAAGGAAGAAGTGAAACATTACAGCAAAAAAAGTAAAGGCAGAAGTAGTGTTACAAAGCAGTTAATTTTTTATTGATGCAAAAAGTTTGCATCTTCTCAGTGAGGACAAGGTACAAAGGAAAGTCTTAAAAACTAGGCTTCCATGAAAGACTTTAATAAACAAGGCTGACAATAAGTTTGAATTCTGGTAGGTCATCTTATCCCAGCAGTCCTTTGGATTAGGAATTCAATTATTCTGTTTGTACAGTGCTTGGCTTTCTAAATCTTTAGCTGTTCATTTGTACTGTCATCTTTTCAAAGGCACTTGAGACTTTGCGAGATACAACCCCAAACATCTTAAATAAAATGTGCCTGTGCTGCATGGTTTTGATTAATCTAATGCCATCAATGAGAAGTCACACTTGAGAAAAGATACAAACCTAAAGAAGAGGCTTAAACAACTAGAATATGTGTCTAGATAGCTTCACTAAGAACATTTTGAGATGAAAGAAAAGATGAATTTCTCAAGTGACTACTGAAATATTTCATGCTAAAGATTCATTTTATTCAGTGCATTACCTTTTCTTGGGATAAAAGCAATCCAAGTCTTTTGATCTGCGTTTTAGTCTTGATGCCTCTGTTTTGAATTCGCTTTGTAAAGACTCTCCATCAGGGACACTGCCAGGCTCTGACACGACTGCAGGGGATGGGAGGGGGCTGAGGACGACCGGCACAGGGCAGCACTCCTTGCTGCAAGTGGTCTGAGTCTCGTAGCGAATAAGACGAGTTTGAAGTTCAGCATAGCCCACGTCTCTCTCTAAGGCTCTTCTGTTATCTAGACAGTACCTAAAATTGAGATCGGTGAGAAATCTGTGAAAGTCTCTTGTTTTCTTACAATCAGAGAAAAAAAAACAACAAACAAAACCAAACCGGACTACTGTATTATCTCCAAAACTTTTTTTGTTTGGACTGGTACATTGCTCTGAAAGATACCTTAAACCAGCCCAGTAAATTAACACATGCCTGATGGATTTAGCTATAGTTAAGTCTAACTCCAGCAAAGAAGGTGAATTGTAGCCTATTTGTAAGTTTCACCCTGCGGTCTTACAAAGAAGATTTCCATGGACATTAGTAGAATTTTTTCCTTGAACAATAAGTGATGGATTATGATGCTGACAACAGATTTTTTGCTCCTCATAGTCAGCTCTGTGTTACATTTGTATCACCAGTCTCTCCATTTTAGATTTCACTGGTTTTCATGTTCATAGAATCATAGACTAGTTTGTGATGGAAGGGACCTTTAAACGTCATCAATTCCTGTCATGAACAGGGACATCTACAATTAATTCAGCCAGTATGTAACAGATGTTACCCCTGTTCACATGCCAACCAGTGGGAAACTCCAGTAAAATAGGAAGGAGGACAGCTCTGAACTCAAATACATGACAAACCCAGCACACCACAGTGGATACAGCATTGTCAGACCTCAGACCTTACAAGCATCCACCAAAACACTGAGATCCAGAAAATATCAGGTTATTATATATAAAATGATAGACTCTAATGTGATAATATGATCATACAATATCCCTCTGTTTATTCCTTGGAGAATGCAACTTTCCTGGTCAAAAAACCCCAACCAAACCAAACAACCAAACTGAGATTTTTTTCAGTGCATATGCCATAAGAGAATGACATGGGAAATGTCTGAAGAAAACAATCCAAAGTACAATATATGTAATTTGCAAGTTATCAACGCTTCAGGAATCCCAAAATGCAATGAAACCGACATATTTTTAGGAAAAGCCAGGTTGTGCCAAAACCTAGGCTGCTGTGAGATTGTAATGATGTAATTGAGTGTAACTATGAGGAAGACAGGGCATGGGAAGTGTTTTAAATGCTATTTAGTATAGATTCCTGGCTAACTGCACCTTTTGGAAATGCACTGCTCTATGAGAGAGTCACATTTTAAAATGCTAAAAATACAGGAGTGTCACTGAACAAGCACAAGCTTCCTAGTGATTACAAAGAATATGTGGCTTAATCAACCAAATCAAAAGAAGAAACTGTATTAAATACGGTGGAGCTGAAAGAGAACAAATGAACACTGGTAACTCAGTGAAACACACTCATGAAATTACAACAATACAAAATGCCTCTTAAGTAACTCTTTGGTGTAAATGATTTCCACGATTCCTTGCAAGAGACCAATACCCTCTACTGCAGGGAAAGACAACACTATTATCCAATATTATTCCATCCTTTTCTTAACAAGCATTCTGAACAATGTGAGCTATCTCTCAGCCCACCCTCCAAACTACTTCGCAATGTTTCCTATTTTTAGGAACTCTAGAAATAGTATTTACCTTTATCTCTCAACACAGAGTTACATTAAATCACTAGATACGATTTTTCCACTTTCTTCAAAGTATTTCCATATTCCGGGAGAAATTCACTTTTCTAATAGCAGACCACTGAATCCATTTCTACAGCTGAGTGAGACTTTCCACTAGAAATAAATTCATTATCTGATAAGAGTAAGTTCTCTTAACTTACAAATTTCAAGGTATTTAATTTCCCTTATTTATATTCTCAGTCCCCTGAGTAATCACATCCCCTACAAAGATAAAAATGTTTTTATCTTTCGAAGTTAAATTGCCATTTTACTCACTCTGCTTTAACAGCAATTACTTTCTCTTTGCAACACAGGATCCGAGTGTTTGGCACAGGTTCATTACATCAGGAATTTGATCTAATCATGACTGCGACTCCTGGTTTTGTTGACAAGACTTTACTTCCAAATATAAATACATCAGCTATGCAGATGGAAACTGCAATCACAACTGCATGGTAGAAAACACATCTGCTCCAAAAGATCATATGCTTCCTACGATACTCTTGCTACAACACATTCTGGTTGTGCAGCTTTAGGTTCCTCCCTTTCACACGACTTTCTACCATCTTGGTCTTCTGCTTCCCTCCCTTATTGCCAGCACATTCCTCTTATAACATTAATATGCCAGGGTCTCCCTCCTCTCCGTGATATCCAGGCCTCTCTGGTCTCTACCTGTCAGATTTGGCTCTGAGAAGAGGCAGTGGGAGCTGTGCTGTGCCCCACGCACAGCCATGCTGAGGTCAGGCACATCAGCAAACTACCACTTTCATCTACCCGGTTGCCTCTCTTGTGCCTTTTGTTACAAATCTAAAAAGGCTAACGGGCTCACGAATTACCACTTGGAAAAAGAGCAGAAACAGACAGCTGGACAGAATGACCTCTTCACTTCCCTAGAGAACGTGGTTAAAACCACCAGATATTAAACGTAGGCTTAACCAAACTATTTGTGCAGTTTTATAGGAGAAAAATGCCAGCAGCATCATTAGTCACATTCTGATAATCTGAAAACATGATTTTAGGAGGTGGCAGAAATTTGGGTGATGACTGAATGGCCTATGCTTGGTATCCACTGCATTCCTAAATATATACTGCATTAAGACTAAGAGTCTCTTCACACAGAAGAGCTATGCTGAATTATCTACTCCTGTGTTTGAGGAGAAGAGGAAAAGGACATACACAATCACAATATTTATATTTTTCTAAACAATTTTTATACAGCTACTTTATATGATGTTTCCCCACCTGAAGCTTTGACAAATAATGAATGCTGACTGTCTGGCACTAAATACAGTCCTAGCCTTATCAATCCTTTCAAAGACTGTTTCCACTAACACTTGGCCACTGGTGTTTTCAGGTTCCCTGAACACACAGCCAACTTCACAGCAGATCTCACAAGCTTCCTGATTATTATTCTGAAAGTGCCTACAATTAATAACAAAGCAGAAATTACATACTTAGTTCATTTATGTACTTCATATGTACTAATGAACTCTCCCCTTTGCCACGTCTAATTCTGAATGAAAATTTTCAGAGACACTGAGAATAGCTACAGCAGTACAGCGAAGGAAAAAAAACCTGAAAGTTTTTACATTACCATCAAGGCAGGCAGATTGCAATTTAAACCAGTAAATAAAATAAAGGTAGGAAAGAGTGAGGTGGCATGTGCAAAGTGGTTCCAATGAAGGAAAAGGATACATAAAGCTTTGCACACTTAACAATCATGTTTCTTGAAATGTTTCTAATTATACCTTGACTGGAAGCTGAAAAATAATTTTGGCAAAAGCAGCCAGAAAACTTACTCAAGTCCATGATAATGGCATCCAGCTGCTTTTTCAAAAGGCAAACCTCTGAGTTTCCGAGGAGTAAGTTCTGGTGTCAAAATGAATGTGTTTTCACTGAAAGGAAAAAAATACAGATTTATTTTAACTAGTTACACTCAGGATCAATTATACTTCCAGAAGTCAGATACAAAAGCCTTGACACAGAAAGACCAAACCAGCATGTCTTGTAGCCAAGGCCCTGGGGTACAGCATCAATGGAAAATTAAATCTTTATTGAAGTAAGAATTTAAGTTCAACTGACTAATACCTACTGATCTATTATTATTACAGAAGCTCATAGACATTTCAACTATTTTAGAGGTCACTGCTCCAAACAATTTATCAATAAAGCCAGGCAGCTATAATCCCATTTCACAATGGGGCACCTGAGTAGTAGAATGAACTGAGAGAAACCAGGAACTGACCTTCCATAATCAGTAAATTCATTCCCTTTAGTTTCATAACTAACCACTTGGCTCCTGTGGTACATGAATTCCAGCTAGTAACACTCTGCAACTAAATCATGTGAATGTATGTCAAAGTATTTGAACAGAATAAGCCATAGAAAGACAGAAAAAGCTTCCTGCTAGATCCTAACATACCTTGTAAAGTCACATCCCAATTATCTCAAAGAAGGGGAGAGATGAAGGCAAGATGTAGCAGCATCTGAAACTTACACATTGCTTCAAGTTTTATTCACATAAACTGTCTCTGCACCATTACCACTGGAAAAATTATCTGAGAAAAACATCCAGGGAAAGAAGCAATACTGAATCTAGCAAGATGGTCATTTAGAAAGGCTGTCAGGCAAAACTCTAATCTATCAAACCTCTATTTAAGCTCAAACATGCAAAGCAAGTGAAAACTCCTTTAATTCACCAGTGTCTCATAAAATCTCTTTTTTCCTTCTGTTGGTCAGGAAAATCTTAGGGTCTGTAGTCACTGTGCTTGAGCCTCTACTGTGCAGAGCTGCTAATTATTCCAGAGAATGTAATCAGAGCACGTGCTAGAAGGTGAGCAGCTGCTAGTACAGAGTTCTGCTGGACAACAGTAACAGCAACCTGGTATGTCAGAAAGGGAATGGGTCACCATCTCCCAGACAGCAACTTTACTAAGGATTTTCATAGGATTTCTGATTTCTATTCAGACCAAGCAGAATACAGTGTAAGGCATTGGCAGACCTCATAGTCTTCAAGCAAAAACATTTAGGCTGCTTTATTATTGGTTTTATCCTTCTCTTAGATATCCAAGATCTCTAAGAACTAGGAGAGAGACTCATATTACAGTAATGTATGACAAAGCAAAGGTTTCATCATCATATCAACTGGTAGAAATCTCAGCAAACTGGGCCAACCTCCCTCAAAAATCAGACCTCACTCGGCTATAACTCAAAGCAAATAACTCAAGACAATCCAAGCATTCTATGCTATAAAGTTCACTAGAGGCTTTTGAAAAATCAGGGATTAAAAAAACATTTTTGTAGTGAACAAATTATCCATTTCTTTCCCTCACAGATAACTGGAATGAAAATATTTTTCATTATAGCCAAAATCCTAAATCATCTGCACTCATTAACTTACAACTCTGTAGGAGACTCTCAATCTTCACTACATATTTTCCAACTTGCTTGAATTCTCTGGTCAGAACATCTTCAAGGGAGTTTCAAAACTCCAATAAGTAGTCTCCAAAGTCTCCAAAATCCTACAGAACCTTTCCCTTTCACAAGCCCTCTTAATTTATCACATATAATGAAGTTTAAAAATAAAGATCGAGGGCTGTATCCAATAATTCCATTACACTTTGTATCATTCCACATTCAAGGTCAAGAAATACAACTCTAGCGACTGTAAAGATTGTGTTGCTTACCTAGCAGGCCATGGCACATAGGGTCTGCTTCTACAAACACTATCTGACACTTATATCGATTGGCCTTAACTCTAATAGACATTCAGAACCTGGAAATTACTCCATTAACTCCTTGTATAAATATTCCTGCTGAAAAAGCAGTGGTTACTTACTACCAGACACACTAAGGATGAATACTTGCGAAGCAGTCAGAGTAGACAATCTTTCTTTAAAGAACACTTTCCCACCTAAGAATACTGACAGGAATGCTGGGCCAGCACGACACGAGACAAACACATTTAAATAGGCTCAGCTATTGCCCTTTATTCACTTTAATTGTCTTCCCACCCAGTCTCCACTCCACTGAATGAAACACCAATAAAACTAAATTCCACCACAGTAAGTTCTGCTTTGCTAGAAATACTTTTGGAAATGGACTCATATGGTGGCAGTGCCCAGTAGCACAGCCATGGCAAAGGTCTACTTGCACACTTCTGCACATCAGGTGATTATTTTGTTATTGAAATGCATAGGACCAACATCATCTCTGGCCTCTTCAGATTCTGAAAGAACTAAATACCAACACCAACTGGAGGGCTGCAACAATTGATTTCACTGCCAGGCACATCATGTTGCAAGTTATAGACTCAAATACAGTTAGGCCACTCTGAGATTCTCATTCAGCTGTTGTTAACACTCCCCTGTATCAGTTCTGAGCATGGTCTTCAGTGGACTTAGTGTGCTGGATTCTTACCGTTTGGGAATTTGTAGTGGCTGGAGATCACCAACTGGCAGCCCTTCTGGTGTGAAATATTTCAGTAATTCTTTAGCATCGAGCAGTGTCAATGACTCCCGCTGGCTGTCTTTATGCCCCAGCAATTGCTCAGATGAATGTGCAAACATGGAAACTCTGACAACAGGAAAAGCAAAAAAGACCAAACTTCTTATGGCTTTTTTTTTTTTAAATTCAATATAGTAATCTCATTGCATTAAAAAAAAGAGAAAAAAAATAATCACTGCTAGTCTGGAAATTAACAGAAACTTAGTTTTAGCCTTAAACTGTTTTCAAATATTTCACAGGAAACATTGCTTACAAAATGTCTGTCAACATATACAGCTCCTGTAGAGTGATATTCAACAGCCACCACAAATAAAATCTCCAGTATTTAACCATTACCTCATTTTCTGTTTGTTTTTTTCAAAGTTTTCCAAATTCTGAAGAACATGTCTTTCTGGCCACTCCAATGGATTTGGCTCCATTAAATCAGATTCTGCAAGAAATATAAGGTGGACAAGCCTTAACATAAGTAAAGAATCTTATCCTTTAAAGAAATATATATATGCATATATACTGCTTTTTTTTAATATATATATATATATATCTCTCGTATGTGTATGTATATATTGTTTTAAATATATATATATATAAAAGTATATAAATATATGGAAAACCTGCCTGATGCTGTGATCACAAACATTTTCTGCATAATTTTTGTTGTCAAGGAAAAGAAAGGAAATAGCTAAACACAGGGGTAATTTCAGTTTGCAAAAAGCCTAGAAAGCTGCTTTACTTTTCCTTATATTTTTCCCTCTTGGTAAAAGACTCTCCTCCTTTAAGTAAAAAATTGACAACTGGTATGAGAACACATCAAAAGAGAATAAGCAGTGTATTTTCTAAATAACAATTCTTACCAGAACTCAGAGTGCATGACCATGACCCAGTTTTATTGGCCACCTTCTGCTGAACAGGTTTAGGAAGACTAGTGTTGCACAGGTCCAGAAAACATTCTCTTGTAAGTTCTAACAAGTTTTTGAACTCATCAGTAGAAATAACTGGAGGCTGCTCGGTCAATTCCTTTCTCCCTATAAAAGGAAAGAGAAAGAAAGAAAAGCTACTACATTTCCTAAGAAACAAAGAATAACTGTAGTCTGCTAAAAATCAATCAAACAAAAACCTTCCCAACCTAAAACAATAGCACAAGTTAGCTTGACACTTACTACTGTGCCCTTAAGCAAGGCATGTGAGGTGTATTCCATTGGGAAGTGAAAAAATTTAGCAGTGAGAATAGCTGAAATGAGATGTGAATGACCCCTTTTCGGTCCTTTAATTTCTGTATGTGTGCATTTCTGAGTATACCCAGGTTTGAATCCCCCAGAGACAAACATCTGGGCTTGCTGAGCCTAAACATGAAAAGCTCAAGACTGCAGAGCCTCCAACCCACCTATTTTTAGTGCTCCAGTTCTACTGGAGTGTGGCTCCAATATAAGTGATAGCCTCTTCCGGTATTTTTGGTCAGAATATCAAGGGTCAGGCAATTCTGATATGATTTAGGATGACTAGCAAATCACAACTGCTCCTACTCAGTTTCATCCTAATGGAAATCAGTGACCCACTCAAAAAAACCTGAAACACAAGCTCTAAGGCAGCCCCAAACTCAGGGTTAAAGGAAACAGGAATCTGAGGGCAGGGGTGGGAGGTGGAAGAGGTATTAGCAGAAACCTTATTTTCCTGAAACTGGTATTCTGTTAATGATAATACCCTTAAATTATCTTCACAGTATGCCATTTTCAATAATCTAGCCAATCTCTCAGAAGCAGTTCTTGTTTTAATTGAGTCTCTTTGAGCAATGGACTTAGACGGAAAAAATCAGGACAGTCAAATGTACTTCTCTGCAAAGTCATGAAAATCTACAGAGGATGACAGCTCCGTTATTATTATGAACAACGTATCATGATAAATGTAACAGATCTCCAATGCAGCCTTCTTTGCTGTTTAAGAATTTTGCAAGAAAGCATAAAATTAAAAAAACTTGAAAACTCCAGAACAGAATTCTTTTTTTGCGCAGAAGGCACACCCAGCAGTAAGGGGGTATTTTGGAAAAAAGAAAGGATAACATAAACAAAGCAGAGAAAGAGTTCATTACTACAGAATTATTCCAAAACTATGTTCAGGCTTTCAGAGTACTAGTGTGACAAATACCCACCAACTTTAAGTCCAGCGTTCTCTTTTCCTTGATTTTTAAGTCACTATCTGACATACAATGATGCATATACTGCAAACAGTTTCTTTTTAAAGCTCCACTTTTTTCTTCACAAAGTGATCAACTCACCTCTGTTTCGTAAGGTGAACTGTCACATTCAGTTTGAAATAAAGACCTTTTCAATACCAGCTGGAGAACTACCAGTGCTCTCCCTGTTACTTACTGAGATACTCCTTCAAGGCAAACACTTGGAGACGAGACAGTTTCTTTTCTCTCTGTACAATCTCCTCTCCACAAAAACGCGGCAGGGACTTGATAAAGTCAGCAATACAGAAGCCTGCACAGATTAGGAGAAATCTATTATTAAGATCTCTCATAGGACTTTGGAGACACCAAGTAAGTGCTTCTTTAAAAAAGACAAACTCAGCAGACGTACCAATTCCATATTTCAAGGAAACACCAGACTTTCAAAAATGGCTGATCATTTAGGAAAAAAAAAATAATGAAATTAATTACAATTTAATTAATACTCCAGGGGGATAACTTGGAATAGATATCTGATCAGTATTTTTGAATTTCTATACAAAACCAATATGACGACAACACAATTAACTCGACTTTAAAGAAGGTAAAAAGATCCTAAGCTTGATACCAGGAAAGAAAAGTTCTCTCAACATACAGTCAAGGACTTTCAGTCTTCTGACACCATCCTAATGGGATTTTAATTAGGACAAATGGTAAGCAGTCAGTCATATCACACACGGATTTACTTCAATAATAAAGAAATAAGAGGAGAAGATGCAGGTCACTGTGCTCTTCGTCAGTGTTATTGAGAGCTATCTAGTATGTGTAGTTGTGACAGGACAATTTCTCCAAGATAAATGTCTACGTTGATGCTCTTACCTAGTGGAGCAGCTGATCATCTGCTCACTCATACCCTTAACCCCTCTGCAGTAACAGGGACAGCTGCCAAGTAACTGAAGACATGATCCTAAAATTCCACTTGCCTGCCAGCCTTGCTGTTTTGATTTTAAGCCATCAATGAAATGGGCTTGTCAACAGATAATTGACTAGATTTTAGGCACGAGCTGGTCAGTCTTTACACCAACAATACACACTTTTTAAACTAAATTTCTGCAAATCTGAGTTGCATTAGTATTACTTAGATGTCCCTGTACGTTAAAACATTTATAACTAATCATAGTTATGAGAAATTACTAATTACAAGTGTACATAGTTGATTTTTAAAATATGGTAGTGGCAAATTGTGTGAATAAATCATCTCTTATTTTATGTTTTTACCAATTTAAAAAAAATGTTGTGGAAAGACTAGAGATACTAATCAAAAAGTAACATTCCTCCTTGCTTTCTTCCTTTAACGCAGACTGGAATGAATGAAAGGAACATATACATTTTAGTAGCATTTGCCTGCAATCAGGAACTCTTAAATAAATAAGTAGTAACTCTTACTTGACTCTGTTTCTTCTTCTTTTGTCTTCAGCTTTCCATTTACTGCAGCAAGAGTGGCCGTACCATTGATCTGGCCAGCTGAATGAATCAAAGTTGCTTTACATCCTCCGGAGCCGTTGCCTTGTAGCAAGAAATAATATCTGCAAGACTCTCCTTTCAGTTCAATTTCTGGAACTTAAAAAACATCAGGACATAACTGTGAAACACCATCAGCAGGACAGCTTTAAAACCAGCTATAATCCTCCATCAAAATTCTTGCACTTGCTTTTTTCTGTTCTGTGAGCAATCCTATTAACACCTTTTAACACACTAACTACAGCTGATATTTACTGTTTAAAAAGAGATAAACTGAAGAGTATACAAAATAAATGAATTACAGCAGCAAAGATGAGTTGGACTATGCTGCTGATTAAAGCTAGCAAGTTACTCTGAGCACTGGGCTATCGCCAAGCTCCTTCTACTGTGATGCTTTTGGTCCCTATGACCCTCACAGTCACTGTTGCAGAGTGCCTCTGCGGGCAGGGCAGCATGAGGAACATTCTCACCTAAAATACTGGCTGACTGAGAAACTCCACCCAGTCTTCATCTGCACTGATTCCACGCTCTCACCTCCCAAATAACATTTCTAAGCACTGTGTAAGAGGACTCAGCCACCATCAGTACAGCCTCGTAAGGAAGAAGGAGCCTGTTCTCAATCACTGGTTAAACAAACTGGCTCTCAGCTGAATGGAGGCACCCAGCGTTTCCCCATGCTCTGTACTTTTCTGGAAAGAGGTTGAAATTAAACACAAGTTTAAAAGGGAAGCATCTAATGAAGCACACTGAGTTTCCATCCAAAGCAAAGCCCTTTGCCCGCAGATACTACAATCACCTTAGGAAGGTGTGTGGAAGCTGGATCTCAGCTCACAGACAGGACACCAAAATGGTTTCAAGGAGATGCAGTGTTTCACTAAAGCTTGTCACTTTCAGTTCTCCTCTACAAGTCTGCACAGCTGAACTCCCATTCACCAAAACCTTTTGGTTCAATAAAGATTACAATCACTGACCTAATTTCATGGGAGAAAAAAGGGCATCCCAAATGTATAGAAAAACCCCACTATGCATATATAAATATATACACATAAAGATATAACCACACCAAAATATACCTGTAGTCATGTTCCCTTTACCTACCAGTGATGACCTTGGGTTTCTTAGCCATATATTCCTTCCATTTCTTGGCACTCAGCTGAGCAGGGGATGGGATCACCACGCTGCTTACGTTACATGGCAACGTAAATAAAGCTCCCACCTAAAAAATGAGAGCAAATACAATATATGCAGTTGTGTTACCGAAACCTTTTTTACATTTCATTCTTGAGCTACTGATTTGATATTTCAAACGTACTTCAATTGAAGAAAACCACCTTTATTCAACACTTCTTTCATTCACATCAATTGAGACAGAAATTCATCAGTTAACGATCTTTCAACTGGAGCTAAAATAAGCACAATTTTTACAGCTTGTAAGTCAAATGCTGTTCTATTTCATACATAAAAGGTATTTTTTGCCCATTACAAGTCTTTCAATAATCCAAAGAAAAGCATTTCTGTAGGGTACTGTCCAGAATGAAGATAACTGAGTGATACATTTGGCATCAGTGACTGCATTCCTTTGAAAAATATGTACTTTTTTTTCTCCCTATGTATTATCCTTTTCAAATAATCAGATACTGGATTATGTTTCTGTCTGTATGTAGATTTCAGGCCAATAAGCACTATAGAAAAAATGTGTAACTATTTGAATACTCAAGCAATAAAGCAATGCTTTTACAGCTATTAGAAAAGCTTACAAATGTGTAATATTTCCAGCAGTAGACTGAAAAAAAAATCCTTATGAGAAATTGTTGTCTACTAAAAAGAAGCCTGAGAATGTGTTTTAACCATTTTGAGTTTTCCTTTAAAAGAGCTAACAGAAATACAAGCTCTTGGATTGTAAAGGTATTTGACCAAATGTTTGGTATCCTCATGTAAAATAAAAATTACCTGGCTAAGCATAATGGAGAATGAAGCGGCAAGGGAGGAAAAGAGTTACTAAAACCTAAAAAACAAGCTGAAGATGAAACATACAGCCTGAAAATGGAATACCATCTCCACAGTAAACAAAGAACACAAACTATTCCTTAAAACTGCATCAGCATTTTCAATTGCAGGCTCTGTTTTGACTGGCATAGATTTATTATAAACACTAAAACAAGAACTTTCCTAAACAAGCATGCAACACTTTGAATATTCAGGAAAAACATCTTCAAACTATGGCTCTGAATAATCATACTATCATTTCACGGGGGAAAAAATAAAATAATAAAAAAGTAGGCTTGTAAATGTTTCAAGAACTCCTTTTATCCAAAATCAGAATGGAAAAGCAGAAACAGGCGAAATAAAAAAAAGCTTACTACTTCAGACTAGCTAGATGCATTTTGTAGGCTGCAGACGTACCTCCCTTTTACTAAAAATTAGTTGAATTAGCTCAGAAATTACCTGCCAGGATAGGATTAAAAAGTTACAAAATGTTTTAGGTGATTGAAACTTAGCTAAGGTAAAGAGAAAAACATCCACTGGGCTTGCAAATTGTCAGGACCTGTATAGCACACAACTTCAACGGCCAAATTTGTTTTAGATCTAAATATCGAAGGAGCTTGTAAAGAGACTAGGTTTAAAAATATGATTCTTTTATCTATTATGAGCAATATATGTATCTGCATCTTTCTGCTAAACCTAAATAAAAAGAAGTTTTTACCTTCCCAGACAGAGACGAAATCTGGTCCAAAAGCAGCGTAGATGTCTCCTTCACACTCCTTCTTGCCAGGCTCCTGAACAGAACAGTTTAAGGAACCTCAACTTCACGAAGAACTGTACTCATCCCTATTTTACAAATCACGTTACCATCATTCTTCAAATTAGGACTGCAAGTGTCTAATCTTTGATATTCCAGCACCACAAAATATATGAAATTCCCCTTTCCAGGCAAAGTAGAAGTGTTATATAATGAAATATACCATTGACATCTCTAATATAGGTAGGCATAAACAGTTCATTATATATATAAAATCCTGGAAGGCTTATACACCTGCAGCTACCATCGTCACACCAAGATTAGTACCAAAAAGTATGTAACAAAAGAACATAAATTTAAACTCAATATGAATACACCTTGGGATCAACTCAAGAGACAACTCCTCTGCTACACCTTGCCACAGATTTTACACCTACACAATAAAAATATGATTTTTGGAAAAATGTTTCTATATTGTAAACTATACACATGAATAAGTAGGGTTTGTGGTTTGTTTTTTTTTAAACTTACACATCAGTAAATATTTCTTTATTTTTTCCCCACAAATAGCATATACAATAATAGACAAAGTATATGTGCAATAATATCAAAAATATTATTTTTAGTGTAATTTAAATTTCAACATAAAAAAATTGGTTGTGAATAATCAGTTTGACTATTTAGGCAGTCTAGAACGGAATGAGTCCTTGCTAAATCTCATGCATTGTTTGCATGGGTAGATCCTGATTGTTTTCCTTCTGCTACAGACTTTTATCAGTAGTAGTTTAGACCCTTAAAAACAGGATACAGTTCGAATTCCAGATCTGATACAAAAAAGGCAGGTAGATCAGAGAGAACCACCATCTGTAAAAATTCTAGTGCAGGACCATAGTAATGGAAAACCTGAAAAGAGATCAAATAAAAAAAAGCTATAACACTCTATATGACGTTATCTCAATAGGACTTCAAGTGTTTTGCTGGAGGCATTTGCCTTACAAATACATCTGAAAGAGGTATAAAGGATTATAAAGAGAAAAACATTTCACAAATACCATAGTAAACATAATTAAATAAAAATCAAGGAAGGTATTTAATTCTGTTTAATGAAACTTTCTTTCTAGAATGTCAATTGTGCATCGAACGTGTTGTAACTCTCATCCAAGTTCAAAGAAAAACAAGATCTACCAGGAACAGACGAATGCAATCCAAAATGTACATATTTTAACAATGAAAATAATAATCTCTTGACTGACATTGGTTTTCATAAACAATCATTTTTGTTTTCTTCAACAAATATGATTCTGGAGTTCCCATCAAACATATACTTCCAGTGGAAAACATGAACCAGCACCAGCGATTTAAAAAAATAAACCACACTTTTTAAATGAAGTAGAAAAGGTTATATAAACACAGAATTCATAAACAAACTACTTATTTTAAGTATTAAGATTGAACAAAGTCTCAATTTCTTCTTGAAAAAGATTTCAGTAACGAATTTCTAAGAACAGATGAAATTTTAAGGACCTGTTTTGTGAACACAGATGAATAAAAGAAGTATTCCTCAATCTTATGCAAGCATCACTTTCACGTTTAATTTTCAGTTCTGACCAGAGCTTCCCCAATTACTAATTTTCTCAGGAAAGTAAAACAGATGAATTTTAGTGGCTCAAAGAAACATCAAGAACAATACTTGCCTCTGGCAAAGTATCAGTATTCCTCGATTGTGGCTCATTTTTAACAGCAAAGCAAGAACTCAAATGTGAAGTGCTGAATGTCTTTGCTGAAGTGCTCTTTATACAAAATTCTGGAAACCTAACTTCTGATCCAAACTGGAAAAAGAGACAATAAATGCGTCAGAGAGAAAAATTATTTCTCTTCAGCCAGTTACATTTATTACTATTTGAAACAATTAGTATTATATTTGTTTCCAGCAAATCTGTAAAACTAGGTAAAAATACTAGACTTAGATGAGCAACTTCTACATCCAAAACATTAATACTGAAACTGCAAACAGTACAATCACAAAGCTATCAGTCTTTGCAAAAAGACATGTGCTCTGCAATAATGACTTACAGAGTTACATGATAATGATTTGTGTTAGAACTTCTTGTTTAAAAATAGATTGTTTTGTGTCTAAGGCAAACATTTCAGAGGAGAGCATCCGAATTTCTGAAATTCAAATCTCAATGCCCTGATCTCTTTCATCCTTTCACCATCATAAAATCAAGTTGGTCCCCCACGTTCCCCCAGATACATTGTACATTACCAGTTGAATTATACTGTCAAAACCAAATTTGGCAAATTAAAGCATAAAATGCACTGTACCATACACAATTTAAATTATGTGCTCAGATGCTTTAAAAAAATAACCATAGCTGAAAAAAGTTATTTTACCTTTCTTTCCCATATCTGAATCTTTCCTCTCCAGAGTTCTTTTAAATCAATAATATCCATGACATTATCTGAGGATACAAAGTCTGCTGATAGATAGTCCGCAATCTTTCGCCAACTACTGTAACAATAAGGAAGAATTAATCTTAGTATTACAAATTAACATGCAGTGCAATTTGACTAAATTTCCCTTTTACCTCTTAGCACTGAATAGTCTTGCATATGTTAAGACAAACATATACAGCTTTATATTCCACGAAGTATAAGAAGTTACAGAATTGCTGGTTCAGGCTCTGTAAAGGAAGTTGTTCATATCCTCCGTGAACGTGACAGCAAAGAACTTTGTGAGGCATCAAATAAGACCAGCAATGGCAAGCTGCAGGCATAGCACAGTAAGGCTGGGTGCTGGAAGCCAGAACAAAGTCAGATAGCCATCACCGGGGCTTCTGCTAGCCCATCTAGATGGTTTGTAACCTTGTAAGTAGAGATATGACTGCAGCACATTATCCAAATTCTACAACAACAGAGAGAGAGAACAGCCAGTATCTGTGGGACCTACTGGCAGTCTGTCTTCTAAGAGAAATCGGCACCCAACAGGAACAGAACAGGAAGAACTTTCATCAGAGAAACTCTATGCCCAAATGGCCTCATTCTACATAAATGGCAGCAGAAAAAGGGTTATTCAGTCAAGAGCTGGCTGCACAGGAAGGTACCAAAGAGCACTGAGATCAAGCACTCATGAAAGTCATTGCAAGAAGTTTATCGTCCTCCATATACCATAGAAGTACTACATGGTAGGTACAGTAGGTAGACTGCTAATTCTATCCAAGGACTCAGCATTCAACTTTTTAATTATAGTTTCATTAATCTAGGATTAAGTTAATATTAAGACATATTCTATGAAGCAAAGGACAAATCAGACACTTTTTTTTTCCCTCCAATGTATATAATACCACAGGTAATATAAAATTTAAAGTAAAACCAGCAGAGTTATGTATTCATTTTACAAAAACTGGAAAACTGCAATCAATACAAGTTGCATGCATGTAGCACAGTACATCTTCAAAACATAGTTTGCCCACTGAAGCCACTAGTGACGGAAAGAAAGAACATATTGTACCTTTTGCTCTCATAGAAACAGGAACTTCAGAGCACTTGCTATTTTCTCTGCCCTCCTGGTTAGGGCATGCATTTACAATACATTAGTACAAGTAATTCCTCCCCTCAAACAATAACAGAAGACACATCTACGTACTTTCAAAGTATACACGTACAGTGCTCAAATACTGGGTTTATTTTAAACCACTGACATATACTAACACAAAACAAGAGTGACCTTGTTTACACACATAAAATAAAAGGCATACCCTTTAGAGTCAGTTGCTGCAATCGTGATTTTCGCAGAGTGCCATTCTCTCAGGTGTTTCAGGGCACCAATAGCAGGTAAGCAGTCTTTTAACTTGGGTCCATCTCGTTCAGCAGCCTGCAGAATTACATCAACCATGGCTCTGCCTATAAAAACAGTTATATATGACTCAAAGTACCATTACGCGGAAAACAATTCAGTCATCTAAAGATTGCAAAGTACTGATATTGCCGACTGCACTGAAATGGGCTTAAAGATCAACTTCAAGTAACTTCAGCAAGATTTAAAACACTTTTCACACATTTTAGCTCGTCTCTCACTGCTCCTCTCAGATTAACACAAAATAAATTTATTTTGCCATTCGCTTACTTATTGTGGTTCTACACCTTTCTCCTCTCTCACTCTGCATTGTATTTGACACATCAGTTGTCTCCAGTACAACGCTATGTCATTTTCCATCTTTTAACACCTCTAAACTGCTATTTCTCATTCTGTTGGCATTCAGTTCCTTTGCTATCCCAACACAACCGCTGCAACACCATGTAACCCTAACACACAAGGTGATACTCATCTCCAGTTTTATAAAATCCTAATCTAACAGTTCTGATCTATGCTCCTTCACAGCTTCTTGGCTCCCACCCACGAGCAATCAGCTGGCAGAGCAGGTGTAAGCCTGACATCAACGCCTTCCTTTTTTTTCATAAAAACTTCCTATGGTTCCATGGTGAGTTTCATATTGCTTACTGTCTATTACTGCTTTGATGCCATTTTACATGGAAAAATTAATCATATAAATAGCTACAGAAGTCTCTACTGAAATACAGCCTTCCAAAGAAACATGCAGCAAACAACTCCATAGGCTGATTTGTGAGGCCAATCATGCTCACGTTCCTCAAACTGCTTCCAAGTGCTGAATACAAGTTAATTCAATTAACAGACTAACATCCCCTGAGTTTCTCCATTTGACTATGACTTTACCAGCCAAACTTTTAGAGTAATAACAAACAAGATAAAAGAGCCATCTCTTTTTGAGTTTAAGAAAGGTTACCTGGGGCAGGCAGTTTATCAGCTAACTGATGCAGACTTTCTGCGGCTTCATCATAGATACTGACAATGAAGAGGACATGGTTGGAAACAAAAAGGTAATTTAGAAACAAAAAGTTACAATGAATACTACCTGATGTAACTATCTTATACCTTTAAAATTGTGCATAAACATATCTAGGCAATAAGATTTATTTATCCCCCCTTTTACTGAGGTATAAGTAGGATAAATGACATCAAAATAATCTTCAGTAAAACTGGAAGTAGGAGTCAAGATGGTCAGCTTTCTCTCAGCAAGAAACTTCTTTTATATATATATAACTGTCAGCTGTTAGCAAAATGTTCAGTTATTCTATAAAAATCACTTGTATCTAAAACAAAAAAAGCTATGTTAAAAAAAATTATTTTCAGTAGTAGTAGGGGATTGTTCATAGTTAACTGTTGCTTCGGTAATAACCTGTACTTTTAAATTTTCTTGATTCCCTTGGGTTATTACTGTTAAATGTCAGATCACAATGCTTTCAATAGAAATAATAATATGCATACTCAGTCATAGACAGTGACTCTCTACTGTTATTGTCTTCTTCCTCAAAACTCTGTATGGCTCCCAGGCATTCATCAATACTTGTTTGGAGAGAATCTTCATTTCCCTGTGTGTCAAGATTTATTTCTTCCCAGTCAGAACTGCAGAACTAATCAAGAAAAAGAACTTTGAGCATCACAGTTTTAACTTGCATTAGAGACAGGCAGAGTGTTATGGAACTTATATTCTCTCTTACCTGATAATAACCACATATAGCATGGCTTGCAAAGTACCATTTCTTTACACCTGGAATACCAGCCACTGAACATGCTGAAAAGAGATAAAACCATTATTTAAAACAGTCAATCCACTCCCATCTATTCTTCCTATTATAATGAGCATCTCTGTTGAAAGACTACACAAATCATTTACTGTGTCACAGTCACTTAAGGTATACTTTACTTTAGCATCATAAATAAGATCTAAATATATTAAGGTGTAGGTGAGTGTCTAGGTAACTGTCTAACTAATAATGATCTTCTGACTGTTAATAAATACGGAAGTTTGGGGGTTTTGACCTCCTCTTCATTCTGGTCGATATTGCTCTCCATTTGCAGCAGTTGTATCATACCTAAACTAACTCACAACTTTCATAAATAAAGTTTATGCAGTTCACAAAAAGAGATGCTCTCTCAGTATTTCTGTGCAATAAAAAGAACTGAAATTGAAAACAGCTTAACATTCCTATCTTCGTGAATCACAACTGGGTGACAGCTGTGACAAGATGAGCTTTAACAGCTCAACACAATATCCAAACCAAGTGAAGAACTAAGAAAGCACTTTTTTTAAAAAAAAAAAAAAAAAATCAAACACCCAACCAGAAAAAGTACTAAAGCAGATCTTCAGAAGTCTATTTTAAGACGACAAAATGATCTAATAAATATTCATGGTTAGGGTTCTGAATTGCTACCCGACAGCAAATATTGCTTCCGCTGAAAAAGTCAGAAGACATCGTAGAAGTAATGAAAATATCAAGCTGCACATGAGAAACAAGCCCTTTCCTGCTTTACCCGGCTAAGCTGGACTGAAATCTGTCATACTGTCAAAATCCTTGTCTTTCATTTCTTGTGCCCAATTTAATCATCTCCTAACACACCAGCAGCTGAAAGGACATCAGTTCTCCATAGAGATGGCAGCAGCAGGAGCAGTCCCACCCTGGGGGTTTGGGCACATGGCACAAATCAGGTTTCCTTCATTAACCTTCTGACTTGTTTCAGCAGCATCATAACCCGTGCCGAGGCCAATCCCTTGGCACCCCTTGCCTTCCCTTACTGTACGTTACTTTATTTACCTGGGAACGTGCTCACACCTGCCCTTAGCCATGAGTTACAGCTCTCTTTCAGAAACTGACAAACGCTTGCAGCAGTCACAGCTGAAAAAACAAAACAAAACAAAAATCAGAGTTTTCTTAAAACCACTGAATTACAGAAGTCTTGCTTCCTTGCAAATACAGTGTAAAGCTCAGTTTATTATTAGAAGCTCAGTTTAAAAAAACAAACAAACAAACAAAACCTAAAACTGTCAACTATAGATTTTCAGGAGTTTAAAAAGACGAGTTTTGTACATTTCCCGGTGCAGCAGCACACCTCTCCGGAACGCTCCACCGAGCCGTGCAGCAGCATCACGGTAAAACACACAACCCCCTCAGTTTCTGAAGGTCTAAGTTATTAAAAACTGAAGAAACAAAAAAAGAAAACAAGGTGTTTAACGGGGTAGGGACGCTCGGGCGCAGACCCCGGACCAGCCCCCGTGAAAGAAGGCCCCGACGATGCAAGCCCGCGGCTGGGGCTCCCCACACGGCGCGGCCTCCCGCCCGCCCGGCCCCGGCTCCCCGCCACCCTACCTCCTCCGGGCTCGGGCCCACCGGCCGCAGCCCCCTCGCCCCGGCGCTCCCCCCAGCTCAGGAGCAGGACGTAGCGATCCATGGCCGGGCGGGGAACGGAGCCGCCGCCGCCGCTACGAATGGCCCGCGCTGCCGCCCTCGCACCGCCCCTCGCAGGGCAGCGCTTCCGCTTCCCGCCGGTGCGGCGGCCAAGGGGCTCCGCTTCCCTTCCCCTGCTTCCCCTCAGGGCGGCCATGGCCAGCTACACCAAGGCGGCCCAGGTGAGCGCAGCCCCCCCGTCCTCCTCCTCCTCCTCCTCCTCCTCCTCCTCGGTGCAGCCTGTGCTGTGGCGGCCGCCGGGGTCCCTCAGAGGTGGCGGCCGCCATGGCGCGGAGGGCGGGCGCCGGGAGGAAGGGACAGTCGGTCCCCAGGGCAGGGCCTGTCCGGGTGTCGGCCCTGAGGGCCCGCCGGCGGGGCCGGTGACCTTCGATAGGGGGGTACCTGTCCCTGAGGAATAAGGCCGCCTGCCTGGGGAGGGCAGCTCAGGCCCTTGGCGGGCATGAAACTGCGTTTGGAGGGGATGTGCCCTCCGCTGAGAGGGGAGGAGGTGTTGGGCATTAAACAGCACACAGCGATTTTACAGTGCAGTTAGCCGTAATGGAAGCTTGCGGCAAGAAACCTTCATTTTTGAAACAAATCATTCAGAGCTGGTAACCTTTCAGTGTTGTTACCCCCACGTAGGTTGGGAGCATGTACAGCAGTGATCTCCGTCCATTTAAAGGTTGTTTGGAGGGGGTGTTGTTGAATATTAGTATTTATTCTAGTGTTTTGAAGTATAAAAAAGGTGGTAATCTTATTAGAGAACCTACATCTCTGTATGGTAGTGTGTTCTACTATACTAAGTACCACCTCTCTTTCTCTTCAGCAATGGGCTACTTTTGCCAGAGCCTGGTATCTTCTCGATGCGAAGATGCAGCCACCAGGAAAAATTGCAGCTGCGACTGTAATCAGACTTGAAGGCAGGCACAAACCTATTTATCATGCACTAAGTGAGTATTGCAGCAGATAAAAGCAAGTTTGCTTTCCTTCCCTTGTATTTTTCTTCTGATTTCAGTTTTAAAAGCCTTGTAAAAACCTTGTAAATTTCAAACGTCTTTGTTGTCCATCTCATCTTTCTCCTTTATACCACTGTACAACCTTATGTTGTTGTCATTACAAATCCATATAAAGCTCATTATGAATTCATAATTTATTTTTAGTAGTTGAATTGCAGCGACCTGGGCTTTAATTTCTTTTGAAACCTTGAGGTGTGTTTCATTACATTGTTTTTAGATGTAGAGATTCAATTCACAGTGCACGTAATGAAGCCCTGATGGGATACTTGGTTAGATTTTCTGAATGCTACCTTTCAGTAGCTGCACAACGCCATAGTCTTGGAATGGTTCTTCATTCTGAATAAGGTGCAGAGAAGTCCTGTCTTCATGAGCCAACAGACACAAACTGAAACACAGGAGGTTCCCTCTGAACATCAGGAAACTTTTTTACTGCGAGGGTGACTGAAAGTGGTCTCCCAAGAGGTTGTGGAGTCTCCATCCTTGGAGATAGTCAAAAGCTGGTCCTGCTTGAGCAGGGGAGTTGGACAACATGACCTCTAGAGGTCCCTGCCAACCTCAGACATTCTGTGATGATGAGCCTGATGATGAGGATGATTATTTGTAATACTGTAGTGCCTGTCTTACCATGATGAGAAAAAGATGATCCCTCATATCTATGGTACAATTTTTCCCGTAATACTCTTGCATATTTTTCAAGATTCATTACAGAAACATAAAGGAAGCATTAAACTTTTCTCATGCATGGAGAGTGTACCTACTAAAATTGTACTTGATCTGTTTTTCAAAACAGAAGGTAGTATTTGTAGTGTTCTGAAGAGGTTTTAAATACCTGAGTTCTGCTGTTGCAAATCGTATCTTATCCACAAGATGTCGCTGGAGACTAAGACTGTCTGAAAAATAAAGCACACACTGAGAGGGAATGTTTTTGGTTGTCCTGTGGGAAAGGTCTTTGATACTTTTATGTCCATGAAGTTATAAAATCCTGGAAAGTCATGTCAAGGATAACCGTATTTGGTTTAAAGTATCCTATAAATCAGTACCAAATGCATTACACCTGAGATTGACATGGATAGGTTCCTACTTAAGAGAGTCATTTGGTACTCTTTCTGAGAGAGCAAAGTATGTATGAATTTGTGGTTGGTGTACTTAACACTTCTTTTTCTCTTTTTTTTTTTTTTTTCCTGAACTAACAAGAAAGATTTTAGTGTCTGTGAGAGAACAGTTCACCGTTCCTTACCCAGAATAACATTGTGGGGATCTTTTTGTTTTGTTCTGTTTTTAATTTGGTGCCCAGATACCTTTCTATAAAATTGTTATTTATTTATTGTGTTGAAAAGTATCGGAAGGAAAGAAATCCGATTTAGGGATAATCTTTCATTATTCTCCAGAGTCTCATGTTTTTAGATGCTGTCAGTCCATACGCCTTCAATAAGGGGGTACAACCTTGTTCAGAAGGTTTGAATGGGGATTTTTAGATTTCTTCTGTATCTCTCCTTCTCTCTACCCTTGTCCACTTGCATCCAGTCTTTGTGAGTAGGCTCACAATACTAAACCAAAAATGGTGGGCTAGATTTTTTAAAAATTGGGCAATCCTGATTCTTTCTGTTGGGTTGTGAGAAGGTGTAGGTGAGCCATTTCTGTTGTTTGGGTAGGATTTGCTGCTGTCCTTTGCATCCTCAGAGGAGAAGACTAGGCTAGATGGAAGTGTCCCACACACCCACTCTGGCCCAGGTTGCAATGTTAATTTATAATGGCTAGAAGCAGCAGTGAAGACTTGTCTTTTAAGGAAAGATCAGGCATGTAGTTTGTCATTTTTCTGAGCTAGGAGTTGACGATATGATGCCTACCTTTAATTACCATTTAGTCCTTAGTTAAAATGTAGGAGGAAAAATATAGGTACCTAAAGCATGTGTTTTTACTGTGTGATGGGATTTAAGTTACAAACATACAGAGACATAAAGTGGATTTACTGTGGCTACTTTGTTTTCTCTGAAGAGGTGCAGTGTATATGCTGTATGTAACAAATTGCATACACCATAATGTAATAGAGTAAACTGGCCTTGGTTTTTGTGTATTTCTTGAGGAAATCTGAGCTTTATGTAATGTGTATATATGTGTATCGCACGCTTTATAGTCATTATTTTGGTTTATTTCTCCTATGGTTCTTTTAATATTTTCCACTAATTTCTACCTTGTAGGTGACTGTGGAGATCATGTTGTCATAATAAATACAAGACATATTGCTTTCTCTGGTAACAAATGGGAACAGAAAGTATATTCTTCACACACTGGGTAAGCTTTATAATATTCAAATGAGCTAGTTGAAAATTTAATATCATATTTGCCTAATAGTCAGTCTTTTTTAGCATATTGGTTCAAAAGCCTTTTTCTTCTCAAAAGTAGTCAGAGCAATTGAGTAAGCCACGTTGTTTTGTGTGAAGCTGTGGACCCAATGATCAGGACTATGCCATTTACAAAGCATTAGAAGACGTTCCTATTGGCACTGCACATTTAAGGTACATACAATTGCCAACTTCAATTACTTTATCCTGTCAGTACCTGTTTACCTCACAGTAAATATAAAGATTGATATATTATTGAACCAGAAGATGGAAAAAGAAAAGAAATTGGGAAAACTGGTAAGAAATGAGATGCTTTCAAGGTGTACTGATGTATATGGTAGTGTATAATACATTATTCTGGCAGACGTAAGTTGTTTACAGATGGAATTGCAATAATCAATTACAGCCAGTCTGGCAATGATCAGTTCAGTCAAATAAGAACAGTTGTTCCTATTTTATACAGTGACAACACTAGATAGTAATCTCTAAGTGTTAAAACATATCTAGTCAGGAGATGAATAAATCACATTAAGACAGCTAATTTTGCTAGTACTGATGTTTCAACCCTGAAATTCCTTTGCTGAATTGCTGAGAGGTTCTTGTTCAGAGTTGATAGAAATTAGTGTGGTGTTTGTTTCTTTTCTCCTCCCACCTCTGAGACTTCTTAAAAATTTTCACTAAAGCCTTCTGTGTAAGTTAGAGCACTTACATGTCTAAGTTGTTCTTGATTAAGTGAAAAAAATTGTTCAATTAAAACAAATGCTTAAATCTCTGCAGCTCCCTAAGTGGATATGTTTTAATGGTGTTAGGTTTATTTTCACTTCACTTAGGTTGATACCTAATAACATAATTAGATCAAAATGAAACCCAGCTTTACCTGAGGTCCATGTAATTTCTTGCATCACTGTATCATTCATTTAAAGTATGTGCATAAATGTGAGTTAGTGTAACTTCACCATATCACACAGACTTTAAAAGGATGGATGTATTGCAGTAAAAGTCAAATTTTATTACTGTAGATACACCAAATAATGCTAAGTTTTATTTAAAATAGTATGAAAATAGTGAATGTTGTTCAAAATATTTGTCTCATATGTCAGCCGCAGACTAGTTGTGAATCTTAATCATCTTAAAATATTTCCAAGTTTTGCATATCTTACTCCCATAGTATTCTGGAGCTGTGATGGTGTATTTAATAAGCAGTTTTAAAAACATATCAATCTCTTGTGAAACACAAACTTCTTAATACTCAAGTGAATAAATGAAGTACAAATGGCATTAAACTTAGCTACTTGGCAGGATAGAACCTCTCTAATACATTATAGTTGCCCTTGTGAGAACAACTTTATTTGAAGGCTCACACCATTACACCGTTGTTGGACATTTAGCGATACTTGTGGTACCACATCCCACTTGAGCGCAGAGTGTTAAGCTTGTGTATTTGTTCTGTTTTTCTAGCTATCCTGGTGGTTTCAAACAAGTGACAGCCACTCAGCTGCATCTGAAGGATCCAACTGCTGTAAGTGTTTCCCCTTCTTCCCTTTCATTTGTAAAGTTGATTTGTTTTCATTTAATTAGTTTCCCTAAACGAAAGTGATCAGTCACCTGCATGTCTAAAGCTAAATTCCATTCTGCTAACAGCTCTTAGAAGGTTGGATTGTGACAGTGTTTTTGTAAACAGCATGTTTTGAGGCTTAGGTTGTAGGTTGTGCGTTTTCGTGATTCTTCCACGCTGTCCAAATGAACAAGTCAAGTTCATTTGACCCATTCACTTGCTTTTAGTGTCAGAGGTCTGACCTTTCTCAGAAGTGAGCTGCCTCAAGTTAGATTTAGGTAAGCTGTACTTCAGCTTCACAACTCTGCTACTTTTTTGAGAGCCAGCAAGAATAATGCTAGTCTTAAAAATGTTGAAAAGTACACCTGCCTCTTTCTTCCATTAAAATTCAACTGTAGATTTTGTTAAATTATTATTTTTTAAAATCTTTTCTGCAATGTTGTGTGTTCGTGGTCTGTGAAAGAGGTGGAAATGATGATTACATTGAACTTAAGCCACTTTACTAAATGTCTGTATCAGACTATTATTAATTCTTCTGAATATAAGTGTTGATGTGTTTGTTACTGATTAAAAAAATAGGGTGCTAGTTACAAACCTCTTGGAATGTTGACTTACACAGTTAAGAAATTACTTTTACTAAGGTTTTGAATGGAGGACTGAAATCTCTAAGTACTAGTGTTTCAGAACATGATATGAGGCCTACAGAGATTAACAGATATCTATGTTTATTTTTGGCTTTGAAATGCTTTGGCTTGGGTCACCTTATATATAAAATACAGAAATTTTCCTTTTCCTAGAGAAGCATTATCTACTGTAAAATTCTTGGGTTTTGTCAATGATTTTTTACCTGTGATTTAGAAATCCTGCTTTGTCCCAAAGCTCTTTTATACAAGAGGTTGCACAAGTACTCAATAAAAAAGCAGTCACCGTGTGAATTTGCCTGGTTTTCATTTCTATTTATGCAATTTCTTTATTTAAAGTGAAACGAAATCCCACAGTCCAATGTTTTTTCTGTCTAGAATTTTTCAAACCACGCTTAAATGCTGTTGAGAATGGCCTTTAAGATAGTTGCAATTTTTTTTGGACTTATTGATAGTTCTGTGTCTAAAATGGACTTTTCAACTTTTTTCCATTTGGGCTTGAGGCAGCCGCTGTGCACTGGGAGGCAGTGTAACACAAATTGTTTGGTAGGGCCTGAGAACTGAATGTCCTATAAATTACCTTCTGGCATTCAGTCTGAAATACTTCATTTCTTGCCAAAGTCATAGATGAATCTCTGTGCAGAGGAGGATTAAATGCATTGCCAATAACTAAAGCATGTTGGACAGAGGCTCAGAAAATGGTGATGTGGCTCAAGGCTTGGTCTAATTTAGCCAAGAAACTTTTTTTTTTTTAAACACAATTGTGGAGAACCCTCAGCAATTAACTCTTTCATTCTATTGAAGAGGAAGCATTTGGATGTGCCTCTCATAAAGATATTTCATATGTATTTTTGTCATAATTAATAGTAGTAGATAGTAATTTGGTATTATATGTTCTGTATGTGTAGCTGTTACAGGTTTTGACTTGCAAGTGATTTTATGGCTAGAAATGTTTATTTACTAGTTGAATTGTTTTGGTGTGAAATATATTGAGCTATGACAAAGATGGAATTTATGATGTTGTTTTAGTAATGTGTTTTATTTTTAGAACTAGCTATTAAAACCTGAAAAAGGATTACTGTAAAGAGAGCAATGCTTATCCTAAGCAGCATTTGGATCTTCAAAATATGATCTAAATGACACATAGTTATTGTGGAGACTTTTATAAATCGCTCTATTTCTCTTTGAATTAAAGAGAGACCAATTCTCTTTCAATCATGTTAAATTCAATCCTGTGAAGCCAGTGGAATTAGGTAGGTTGTAGGAAGCAAGGAAGGCTCTATCTTTCTGTGGAGTCTAAGTCTTCATTCTGTAAAGCATTGCCTTCATCCTGCAGACTCCTCCTCCTTCTCTGCCCTTGGTCCTGTTGTCTCCTTGCTAGCTCATCCCAGTACTGCTTCATTAGATGAGTCAACATTATTTTTTGAAATACTGCTATTACAGAAATTAAGGCATTAAATTAAAGGAAGAGACTACTTCTGAGGAAAAGGATGTTGACCAAACACCTTGTAAACTTGTGTGGTGTTCCATAGATGTTTTGCAATGGATATGACTGTTTTCGGTTTATGTAAGAAATAGATTAAAGCTTGTAAGGTTCCCTGAGCTTGTGTATATAGTAGGGCTCCAACACTGCTTAGCGCTGTCTTTACTGACATATGTCTAAATTCAAACATACAAATCCCCAAGATAAATATTTTTCCATTTCAGTTTTGTTTAAACATTGTTTCTAGTATACAGAGATACCAGTTTTAGGAAAAACTGGTATAAGGCTAATAGCTGATTTATAATGAGTAATTTGATGCAAAATGGTACACTTTATGTTTACATGGAGGGCTGGAAGCCATAGGTATAGTTGTCAGAATTTAGACACGCTTACTGTAGTATGGTTAGATAATTAACCTAGATTGCTTCTAGTTCCTTCATAAGATACCAAGTTAGGGATGGATAATGGTTGGATATTCTCACTTACAGAAATTAACAGCATTGTATCTGTTTTACTAGCTTTGGACTTTTATGTTCCATGCAGGTAGTGATTAGTGCTTCCCAAGGATTTGTGCTGAATTTTGAACGTGCACAAAAAGCCCCTGTGCCTATTATAAGTGTCTAATCTCAGGTGTATAATTTTGTGCTTGAGATTGACAAAAGATTTTTTTCCACTTCTAAGTATCTTTTATGCTAATGTGCAGCAATACAAAAATAGGTCTGCATAGTTGGTGTTTTGCGTAGAACTTAAAGTTCCATGTTCATTGTGCCAAGTTTTTCAGCACTTTGGAAAAGTTTGATTTTATGGAAGGGTGAAGATTACAATGTGTTACCAAAAAGTTATCAGAAGTAAATAGTCTAGCACATTTTTACCTTTAGCACCTTTGAGTTCCTTTGGGAGGCGTGGGGAGGGGAGTGTCTGAATCTGTTTAAAATTTCGAGTGTTTTCAGTTGTCAGCTCCTCTGGAGAACAGCAGAGAATAGCTCTCCTCTATTGGACTTGGCCAGGCTAATGCAGGAAGTGCCTATTGAAGAAAAAAAAAGCTTCTTCACATTTCAGCATTTTCTTCTTCTGACTTAGATTTAGTGTAAATTCCTGGACCACCCATAGATGAGAGTATTAAATAGTTCTTTAGGTGCAGCATAACAGCTTGATGCTCTAGTTCAAAACAGCCTCTCTGTTCTTCAGGTTAATATCATACTAATATTCTGTATGGTATTACTACTCCCTAGGATATATATTAGCAGACAACATTAATTTCCATTGTATGTTGCTACGTACAGAAAAATCTGTTTGAAAGGTTTGGTGTGTTTTCTTTGCCAAGAGACTCTTTTGAAAATAAAGGAAACAGGTAAATTTTTGTTTTGAGATGCATGTGTTTGGAATGCGTAGAAGGTTGGAGTTTTCTTGTTTGTTTTTAATAAAATTTGCAGAAGGTTTTTTTAGCTGGAAAATTGCTGGTAGGCATGAGACCAACACTTTCAAAATTAGGCTTTGAAGTATTTGATACGGGAAGACTAATAGATGTACTTTTAAATCTCACAGACTTGAGAGGGAGCAAAGATTACTTGGAAAAAACTTTCTGGAAAAATCTTACGGTTTTTAATTAAAACGCCTGCAAAATATGTTGACAGATGTAATCTGTAGAAGTAGGTACTAATCCTGTCAGGACAATGTTTTCAATCAATTTTTATGTTATTTCTAGTTTTAAAAGTAAGCAAAACTTGGTGCTTTTTTTTTTTTTCCTTTTTAAAATTATTATTTATTTTTGGCTGCATCACAAACTCCTCCCAAAAAAAAAAAAAAAAGAAAAAGTCATGTTTAGCTAATACCGAATGCTCAGTGAAAGGATTGACCTTTGAAGCATTCAGAGGCCGTATAGCCTCTGACAAAGAAATGATGGGCAATAATTGTTGGGAATGAATGTTACCTGCTAGGGAAGATGATTAAGCCAGGCGGGTGGCTCTAGGGAAGTCTCCCCTGAGGAGGCCTCCGGGCGTGTCAGGGTTGTGGTTTGTTCAGCTGCTGGCACTGATAGGAAGGGGCTTAAAATGTTCTCATTCTCCTATTGAATGCTCTTTAGCAACTGCTTGCACGTACGGACTTGCCATTGTATCTGCATAATAATGATCTTTTGAAGAAAAGCTCAGATAGAAAAGATGATTAAGTCTTGCTGTTGGTATTTGGAAGCCTATTTTCTTTGCATCAGTAAGGGATAGTTAATATAATAATGTGTGCATACTTTAAAGGCAGTTACTGAAACACCGGATATAATAGCGTTTTCTTTTATTACTATAGAGTAATGTTTTTTAATTAAGTAGAACAAAACTTCAAAGTCTGGATTAGTAAGCAGACAGAAGTTAGTATGGCAGGGGTGGGAGAATATTGTTACGGAACCTGCTATCTTAAAATCTCTAGGTGCTCTAAATAAGTCTTAGAGCTGGCTTAGAAGTAGACAATAATAAATACTTTGTTTTTAAAAAATCTTAATCCATTTCTTATTTGAATTTGCCAGGCAAATTAATATAATAATTTAAAGAATACATTAAACTTCTAAGTTTTTAAGTACTGAACAGTAGTGGAAAGTTAAATGGCATGCAATTGGAGTTTAATTTGTCTCTGACCAAATCATTTTTATGGCAGTATTAAGTACGTTCACTTTTGCTGTGCTACTCATGCAACTCTCTGAGTTAGTAAGGTGAAGTTCTTTGTATGCTTTTATAACATACATGATGAAAAGAACAACATCAAATACAGATTAGAAAGATCTTTATATGGTAGAGGAAGATGTTGTGTCAAGCTGTACCTCTGAGTGTATCTCCTGAAATTTTTCTAGGGTTTTTTTGGTATGCTCTGTAATTAATCACTCCTGTTTTCTCTGGAGCAGCGTGTCCTTCCCATGTTCTAGAGTTGCTTCCTGGTGATTATTGGATTTAAGTCAGTTGTTAGGGTAGACATTCTTCTGGAAATTCGGCCAATTATTTTGTGCTTCTCAGGCCCAAGAGTGGTATTGCTCTGTTGATTTCCTTCTTTACAGTATGTTTTATCTGGCAAAGAATCTTTCTCAGAACTTGTTTCCATCAAGCATAGTCTGCAACTTGCACGTGAGCCAAAGCCTATCACAAAAATTTAAATGTTCAAGCCTCACACAGTGTTTCAAATAAATATAGTTTTAATTTATTTGTACTCATAAAATGTTACACCATGTAGTAAGGGACTGAAAGTGCAAGAGTTTTACTGGAGCTGCCTTCAGATTCCTTTCCTCCTAATTAGCGCTTTAAATTGGGAATTAAAAAGGTAATGTCATATAACTGTGATTAGGAGCATGTGTATACTCACTATGCTGTGAGTCTATAAATTAGCCAACTTGAAAAAAAGGTATTGCAATATTCAGGATGATGGTTGTAACTGCAGCCAGTAGGGATTTTGTAATTCAAAAGAAATCAGGGCAAACAGCATTCCAGTACTTCAAAAATCTCCAAATATTAACACTGTTGTTGCTGTATACATCTGATGGTGGAAGTCTTTACCTGATGGAGAAGGTGTCATGGCCTTCAGGAGTATTTATGAGGATATGGAATTTTACAGGTTGCTAGTACTAAAGATAAAGGATTGGGTAGAGGAAGGCAGTAGGAATCCATAAATAACTGAATAAACTGTTAAACTGTACTAATTAGTTTTAAAGTGAGATTGAGGTTGCAGACACACCTGTGGGTAGGTAGACCTCTTTACCAGTTTGAAGTCCCACAGAAATCAATTGGGTTTTATACATTTCATGTAAATTTAAACTCTTGTTATTTTAATAGTTCAAAGTAAACATAATCACGTAGAAAACAATAAGAATTGTCTTTTATTAGACATGTGTTACAGGCATATAGAAAGATTTTTGTTGTTAATTCCTTAAAGAAACAGCGTATTCTGATGAGTGCTTTCAGGGAGCATTGAATCTGGGTTTAGGTTTTGCGTGAGCTCAGTAGCAGACTTTTTCTTGCTATTCTATACCTTTTTATTTAGGGTTGGTTCATTTTTAGTAATACTTGAGCATGTTCAGGTAACAGGAGAGCCCTTACTTAGCACCCTGTAAATATTGCTGGTTGGATCTGCCTTTTCTGTTGCATAACCTTACTCAAGTTGCAAAAGCAGTCCATACAGCTTCAGCTGAGCCTATACTTTACTAGCTTCTTTGACTTGTCATCACACCAATTAGAGTGAGGTTCTGGCTGTAGGCAGAATTTTGGGCAAGGAGCTGGATGTAAACTTGGTCTTTCCAGGAGCTGGGTTTGGATTTGCTTTGGCTCATAGAAAAGTCCTTGCGGCAGAAGTCACGATGAAGGAAACTAGAGTTTTTCCAGCACTACCTTCTCTATCCTAGCTCCCTCTATGGCCTTCTGTTCTGTAGTTGGACTGACTACCTTGCAATAAATCAATAACAAAAGTACAGAATAGCAGGACCTTTTAAATTTACACTCCAGCTTGCTTCATAATAAACTTATTTGGCTTTTTAAAAGTATCAAATAATAGTTTATCACCACCTCACCCCTCCTTTTTTTTTTTTCTTTTTTCTCTATTTTTCTTCCTGACCAAAGTGAATGAGCTTGAGGGGTGGGAGGTGTAAATCTGCCTTTGACCTGTTCCTGCAAGGAAATTATGATCTGCTGCAGAAGCCAAGGCTTTTTTCCCCTCTTTGCCCCTACCGTGAGTTTCTGGGGCAGGGAACATGTGTGCTCAAACCCAAGGTTATTGTTCCTCTCTCTTATTCTCCACATGGGTGTAATGTATAGATGGAAGTATTTTCAAGTGGCTCAGACATTAAAAGCTCTATGATAACCATAATAACATGCAATTAAATAACGAGCTGTTTGAAATGTCCAGTTAGTAAGTTGCGAGTTTGTTTCCTCTGAGAGTTCATTCAATTGCATTGAAGCTCCAGAATGGGAGAGACTGTAACAGTGAAGTCCAGTTTCCTGCTCTGGATCAGGCATGGATTTAATATCTTCATCAGTGACATAGACAGTGGGATTGAGTGCACCTTCAGCAAGTTTGGGGATGACACCAAGCTGAGTGGTGTGGCTGATTCATTAGAGGGATGGGATGCCATCCAGAGGGACCTGGACAGGCTTGAGGAGTGGGCCCACATGAACCTCATGAAGTTCAACAAGTTAAAAAACTGTTCACGTGAGCTGTTGTTAGAATCCATGTGCTTTCTTACATTGTTATAGTGTCTCACTTTATTTTCAATATTCAGTGAAGTAAACCAATGAAGGTTCATTTCCTAACTTCATCTTGCCTTTGTCTAAGCGCATGATATACTGGCCTAAATAAGCTAGTTTGCTGTACAAGCATAATAGTTTTATCCCTAAAAACATTAGTTTTCATCTTCATTTTTTAATAGTATTTTATTGATTTTTATTAGAGAAGATATCAACACTACAGATTATTCTGCCCAGTCGGATGTATTTCTTCTGTCATCTTGATTAATTATATTTGTCCACAGATCTGTGATACTGGCTGCATAACATCTAAATATCTTTGTGGTGTTAAGGCTTCTGTAAATTCCTTCAGTTTCTCAAGGCAGTGGGTACATGTTTCCAAGGATCCTAAGACAAGGTTACTGCCTATTAAGTTCTGTCTCCAGCCTGTGAATGGCAAGATGAAGATAATACTGAGGCCAAGCTATCTGAGTGTTTACTAACTTCAGAATCCACGTAGAAATGCCTGCGAGTTTAAGAACCTGCACTTATTCATTTCACCTGTAACAATCATTCTATCTTAACTATGTAGTTCCAGCTAGGAACTCAATATTAGTAATTATCTCTAAAATTTTGATATCATTCTTTTAGTTAATTTTATTTTAAAAAGCAACTTCACTCAATATACTTTTCAGAACATCCAGTTGCTGGGGAAAATTGTTTGTGCTTAGTGCATTGCATTTCATTGTGGCTTATTGACTTGAGCTCAGCACGCCTGGGCAGCTTCCAGTTTGGAGCTAGGTTATGTCTGGGTGGCATGGAGCACAGAACAAGTGGGTTTCCTTCTATTTATAAAATTGCATGTAGGTCTACCCCTAAATGCTTTGCTGTTCTTCATAGAACCCTTTTGGTCTCTTACAGTTGCATGCCTTGTTTTACATTTTAAAATGTTCCCCTTTTGGATGTATTCCATAACAAAGTGCTTAGTATTTAAATTACGGGCATCTATGCTAGAGCCTAAGAGAATCTTGTTGAATTTTGTTTCTTTTCAATAAGCATCATCTAGAGTAGATGTACAAATTCTATTTGTTCCTGGTGCTCAGAAGTGCGATTGCTCATCTGGAACTAAGAGCAAGTGAATAAATTATACATATATATATATATATATATATATATAAAATGTTCGTGATGCAATGTCTTGGTATATCAGCTTTGCTTAAGATCCGATGCATTAATTATATAGAAGTTCCAAACATAGCATATTACGGTGTTAACCGAGACACTGAGAACACTTGTTAAATTTGTTCGAGCCTTTTTTTTTCCCCTCAATAACGTGTATATAAGTTTGCAATACAGTATGGAGTTACCACAAGCTTCCCGATTCTTTTCAACACTGAATGATCATATGCAATCATCCACAATGCTAAATATAGCTCTTAACTTTCAAAGCTGCAATTTTCTATATGGCTGTTACAGTAAGTGTTTATATGACTGGGAGTAAGTGTTCCTTCTTCCAAAACAGTAAGTCTAGAGCACCTTCTAAATGTGGTGCCAGAATTCTTCAAGAAGGAGGAAGCTGGCTGAAAAGAGGTTCAGTGACTAGTGGAATGGGCAGAAGGAAACATAGCTTAGTTTTTCACATTATTTGTAGCCTGTCTGATTAGTTGGTGCCATGTTATCTTTCCACAGATTGTTAAACTGGCTGTTTATGGAATGCTTCCAAAAAACCTTCAGAGAAGAACTATGATGCAGAGGCTGCACCTTTTCCCAGAAGATGTGAGTAGTCACGCAATAACATTTTCATTCTTGTGTGCTTTGGAGGTGAAGAGGGAGTGTTAGCCATAGCAAAACTCTTGTCATAAGAAGGTAAATTAAGAAAAATCAGGCTGCTTTTTATTTATGTATCTAAATATAGTTGAAATGTTGTGGTGGTTTTTTTTCTTTATTATTTCACGAAATCGTGAAATCTCACAAGCTGTGTGAGAGCTGTCTTCTGTATTTAGGTCAAATGCTTAGCATGAAGGACGCAAAAGTGTTGACAAATGTTGGTCTGGATTTGGGGGGTGGTGGTGGTGACGTTTTTTAAACAATCAAATAGCTAAGACAGTTCTGACCTGCCTCAGGTTATTCCAGAAGATATCCAGAAGAATCTTCTACAAGAGATTCCTCAGCCACGTGAAGTCCCCAGGAGGTTAGATGAATATACACCGGAAGAAATTGCTGCCTTTCCAAAAGTTTGGACTCCGTAAGTATCTTAGATTTTATTTTTTTTTTTAAAGGATACTTTTAAAGTGACTGAATAGGTACGACATAGGCTCTCAGATTATCAGTAAGAAAGAAGGAATGATTTTTCTCAACGTCATCTTTTTTTGGAGAGAGGAGGTCATTAAAGCAAAGAACTTCATATTAGAAGGGAGTGGTCGCTAAGTTTTTGTATTTCTGGTATTTTTGTATTTTCCTGTATTTTCTTTGATTTGAAGTAAAGGTTTTCTCATTCATGTTTTCAACTCTTTACTGCATCCAAATGAGTTGGGTAGAAGATGAGTAAAAAGCTTCATTACTCCAAGTTGTATGTGCTCTGTAATACGCAACTATTAGCCATCGCCGAAGGAAACACCACGCGGCTCTGTGAGGGAATGATTCATTGCAGGGGGGAACCTTTCAGGTTTTCTCCAGAGGAAGGGAAGGAATTCTACTAAATTAAACCTCAGAGAGTGAATTTTTGGCAGAGAACGTACCATCTGTTTATTTTGATAAATAGTTTCTTTTCCATGGGCAAAATCAGTCCCACAGTAGTGGTGTGGCATAGGAATGAGTATTTGTGGTTTGCTTTATACCACCACATGCATTAAGTCAACCTGCTAGTGAAAATAATGTGTTACATTTGAGGCACTTTCAGATTGGTAACAGTATAATTTTTTTCTTGTGCTTATTTTGAGAGTCCTATTTAGGCTCAAGATCCCGTTATGGTAGTCAACAGAGAAATTAATTTTGAAAGATGGCCCCTTTTCTGATTATTCTAATGAAATTCAAGAAAAAATGTAGCAAGTGGGAAGATGGGGGAAAGGTGTAAATAAGCTAACACCAAGATGAACTTGATGGTCTATCTCCAGTTAGATTACTAGTATTTACTATTACTTAGCATTTGAAGTAAATGTAATGCTAAATTAGTCCTGCTTTCAGTGGGGGATGGGTGCAGATAACTTTTTGGGGTCCCTTCTGATGCAAGTTATTTTGTGGTTCTTTATATATGATGAAAGTAAACCAACACAGATAGTAAAATAGATTATTATGTCAATGAACTCTATTTAGGAATCCCAATGTGTAGGTTGCTAGCAGTGTTTGTTAGTCCTGTTTGGCTTTTCCTTGGGCTACTGTTTGTCACAAGGGACTCAGAAGTCTGGGTGAGAGCACATGGTGCTAAAATGAGTAGCCTTTTCTTGTCCTCTGTGACCTGCATTTAGGATATAAATATTTACTGTTTTGTACTTTGGTCTGTGAGCTTCTGTAAAACCTATAGATAGCTTCCAAGCAGTAAAGAGTAGTCCCTACAATAAACCAGAAAACGAAGGATGCAGAAAAACAATAAACGCTATTTTTTTTAGATGGTTTTAATGTCTTCCTGCCTTACATGACTTTTTTTTTTAATTATTATTTATCTTCCATGACGTTCTGAACCTGCTGACCACTCTGTTTAAAGGATAAAGGTTCTAAAGGGAATTAAATTCCTCTGCGTGATTAAAAAAGAAAAAAAGGAGTTAGAGGGAGACACTCTTTGTGGAAGATATTCCTTCTTTGGAAAAAAAAAAAAAAAAGTTGATATCAACCTTTTAAAAGTTGCTGTGTCCTTTAATGGAAAAGACCAAATAAAAAGCATAGCTTGTGTAAAGGTATGAAAGGCTATAAAATACAGGTAAACACAATTACAACAAGAAAATTAATCTTTGAGTTTTCACATTAATACTAACACCCAAGAAATGTACCTGACTCTATATAAAATAGCTGTAAGACACATACAGAATTTATATGAGAAGTTACTAGTATTAGGAGGAAAAGAGCCCTTTTCACTTTAATCTGAAGTCATACATAAACAATTTTCATTTGGAATGTGAATAGAACATGCTCAGTGTTGCTAGTGATCTCATTGGAGTTCTTACCTATATTTTGTATCAAAATGTCTTGCTGTGGATGTTTTTTCAAAGGCTGTTTTGCTGGTAATTGGAGACCGACACACCATAGACAAATATACGATAGCTAAGTGGAATGCTAAAACAGGAAAATGTTTTTTAAGGAAAGCCCAGGGCTGGTGTGGAAACCCAGCAAATAGTTTGTTTTTCAGAGTGGAGAGCCTTCCAGAGTCCCCCCTCCTTCCACCACAGCCAGAGTTCATGATCCGACATCAGGCGGGATCCTGCTCTATAAAAGCGGGAAATTAAATGTCAGCGTATTTCCAGTGAGAGAGATGTTCATAGAATCAATAGAATGGGTTGGGTTGGAAGTGACCTTGAAAATCATCTAGTTCCAACCTCTTGCCACAGGCAGGGACACCTCCCACTAGATCAGGTTGCTCAAAGCTCCATCACAACCTGGTCTTGAACACTTCCAGGGATGGGACATCCACAACTTCCCTGGGCAACCTGTTCCAGTGTCTCACGGGAGTAAAACTTTTCTTTGAGTGTTCTTTCCTTTTATCCCTAACCTGAACCAATTGACTTCCCAAATTGTGCAGAGCTTCACTCTTAGATCCTGGATGGAGACGTCTGAAAGAAGCATGGTGGAAAATCCAGGAAAGTTAAATTATGTCTTTTCCAGACACATTTAGAGGGGAGAAAGATCAAAAACTAGTTCATTTGACTGAGTTTGATTTTGTAGCTTCTTACCGTGAATGAAACCATTATTTCTAGTGTGTTTGAAGTTTCAAATTGTATGTCTTTTAAATGAGTTTTAAACAGAAATAATCACAGAATTCGCCAGTCACATATGACTAAGCAAACAGTTCTGTTCCGTAAAAGCAAGGATACCTCAGATTCATGTGTAATTTTTTCTGTTACATACCGTTTTCAACTTGTTTAACTGTCTCGGTGTATATATATGTTTTTAGAGAGTTTTAAAGGCAGGAAATTGTTTTGGAAGAAGTATTTAAATAAGAATGTCACCAAATATATAGAACAGCAGCTCTTGTGTTGTTCCAGTGAGATGGATGCATTCCTGAGAGTTTCCCTGAGGAAAGCAGAGCGCTCTGATCTCCAGGGGCGCTGGGGCGGGTGCTGGTGTGCACACTGGGTGTCTGTTCCACTGCCAGCCTTCACGGCAGCTCCCCTCGGCCAGACAGCCTCTCGCCTGTCTTCCTGGGGAAAAACCTCCTTGGACACTTCTGACGTTTTTAAAACTTGATGTATTGTAAACTCTGACATTTCATTTAAGAAAACCAAACACCTTTCTAATGTTTGTTTTTCTGAGTAACTTGCCTGACTTCTGGCCCCCATCCGCACATCCTGCTTTGAGGCAGGTTGGGGAACGTGGTCTGAAGCCATAATTTTGTTTTGGCTGAACAGCATGGGGTGGGCAGGGTCCTGGCATTGACAGTGAGTGTCACCCCCATGGCACGACACACAGGTTCTTAGTAGTTCATCAGCAACGTTTCGTGGCTTCGAAAACAGAGAATCACAATATTATCAGAAATAGAAGTTTGTAGGTGATGGAACACAATTATGTCAGACCCCTAAGAACCACGGATGGCTCTGATAACCCTCTTACACATCCTGTGCTGATCTCTTAGACTGGAGATTAGGAGAGGGTTCTTCACTGTGAGGGTGGTGGAGCACTGGAACAGGTTGCCCAGGGAGGTGGTTGAGGCCCCTTCCCTGGAGATATTCGTGGTGAGGCTCGACGAGGCCCTGGGCAACCTGGTCTAGTTGGGGGTGTCCCTGCTGACTGCGGGGAGGTTGGACTAGATGACCTTTGGAGGTCCCTTCCGGCCTGGGCAATTCTATGATTCTATGATACGGTGGTTGTAACTTCCAGTTCCTCCCCAACTTCATGTTCCTTAAAGTCAGCCTTGCCAACCTGGGGCAGCCTGAATCTTGCTCCTGATGTTCCTAGCAAACAAATTTGTAGGCGTTGGTAAACAGAAGGGGTTTTGGATTAAGAGATCCACTCAGCCACAGTTGCTCTTTCTGTTTGGTGTCTTTCAAGATAACTGCAGTAGTAGTTGTCTTGCCCAGTTCTACAGTTTCTCATATAAGTTCCTATTTTTAGTCAAATTATTTCTGGGATTTAGTAGTAACAGAGGTGAAGGAGCAGCCAGAAATGTCCTGAATGTGCCACTGAAATGATGTTATAAACAGTACTTTTATAAAAGTAAGATGCTGGCAGTTTATTTTATGAAGTGGGTTTTTTTGTCAGTTAATTTCCCCATATAACTTTACAGGGAACCAATACCAAAAGCCACCTCACACTATATTGGATACAAAAATGATATTTGGAGTATTTCCAATGATTTGCTGTGTTACAAAGATTATAACTTGTAGTTAATACCAAGTGTGTATAATGCTTTTTTGTTCTACAATGAAATATAAGGTATAATAAGTCGAAAATTGAGGTGTGGTTACTCCAGCAGTAGGGAGAAGCTCAGGAAGAAAACCACAGAGATTTCCTCCAAAAATGGTGACGACTTGAGCAAGTTTTATATGGACCATCTCGAGTTTATTCATGAGCCTTTAAAAATTCTGTGCTGAAATAAACATTCTCCAGCCATTTCCTTAGTTCCAGCTTAGTTGCAGTGTGTCTGCAGCTTTTTGGGGTTTGAGTTGTGTTTTTAGCGCGTCTCCTGTCACAGTGCTTGGTTCTTATCTTGGGCCATGGGTTGTTTCCAGATTAGGAATCAGCACTGTCCCTCCAACCTGGGTGCTCATCTCCTCCCACAAAGCAGGGCTGGCGTGTATCAGTGTTCAGAGAAGAGGTGGCCAACGCAAACTTCTGTGAAAGACTTGAGCCAGTCTTACTTTTTCCTAAAATCAGAAACTGTATAAACCAGGAAAAAGCTGTCCTGCCAATACAGCCCAATCCTGTTCCAATGTGCTCTTCGAGGAATCCCTCTGGAAGTTCATTTTCTGTGGCTTTTTGGTTCTTAGTAGGAATTCCAGTAACTAACTGGAGATCATTAACCCCCAATGAAATCTGGGAACTATCACCGGTAACTTTTTTTTTTTTTTTTAATAGTAAGGGCATAAAAATCTCTCATGATTTTTTTGTAGAATTTAACTTAACAGAAGTCTTGAAGATAAGTTGAGTCTCACATTTCAGGCTACCATAGCTGGATCCCATGGACACAAAGCCACACAGATACTTGAGAAGAAAATTCCTCTCCTTTACATTAGGTTTTAACCACAAGCAGCAACTGGATACTGATCAAGAAGGGTCAGTAGATTAATCATCTTAAAAATCTGACAAATTCATTTTTAGATTGTTTAGTCTACTAAAATGAATTGCTGGCTTTTCTCTAGCTTGCATAAAACACACCAGTGCTACTGATTCTCATGTCCTTTACCTGGGGGCAGCTTACACTGTAGCTAAAACTAGAGTTGAAGGTAAGAGGTTTAATAAATGGGTAACTGGGCACTTTCACTTCAGCTGTCTGAAGAGGCTACTTTCCCTTTCCCCTAAAATGTGGATCTCATATGCAAGAATAGAAATTAAATTAATGGGAATTAGACAAGCAATGTGAGAATGGTTGTATATTGTAGTGTTGAACTACTTGCCCAGATGAAGTTTGAATTAGATTATTTTTTAATTGCTCTTTTATAAACGTCTATATTTGCTTTTTTCACTTTTGGTGCTGACAGTAAGTCTGGAAAGCATTTCACCATTCCTTTACCCACTTCTCTGTTTATTTGAAGAATAACGTAATTCTTTGGACAAAGCCAAGGGTACGGTGCTGTTCTTTCTACAGTCCTACAGTTTTTAGCACAATATATCACTTAAAGAAAACCCTTTCATTTGCAAAAAGCATTATCTTGCTGAGATGAAGGTTACATGTACATTGCATTGATTTACCTTAAATCATTTTACAAACAGAATTCATATAATCCAGGTCAAAATCTGGGATTGACAGTAATTTTTAATTAGTTTAGTTCAGTTTTGCTTAATTTGTTTTTAGGGAAATTGGGGTTCTAACCAGTTTATTTTAAATTGTAATAAGCCATTCTTGGTTTCATTAAGAGTACCTAAATGCATATTAGCATTGGTTTAGATAATTTTTGAAAAGTGTCCATAAATCAAGTTAAAACCAGTGCTAGTTTTATGTAGAAAAAACCCAACAAACTGCAGTCAAGGACCACGAAAGATTTCTCTGAAGGTCTGTGTATGCAGGAAAGGGTTAGTCACTGGAGCTGCACTGGTATAACAGTATCAGCAAAGCCACCTTTTCTGACTCTGTTTTGTTACTAAATGTAGCTTCTATTACTGTGGTTTATTGTCCAAGTGGAATAAGTTATACTTGCAGAAATGCTTTGTAGACAGGCTGATAGTCTGCCCAAGAACTAGGCCAATATGGAAAAGGTTCTTTTGCCCCCAAGCAAAGCAAGTTCATGGTTTAGTATAGGCCACGGGGGTTATTGGAAATTTAATGATAGTTTAAATATCATTAGCTGTTTCACTGATTATTTTACCAGAGGCATAGAGCTACGCTGGGATAGTAGGTACATCTTGAGTAGAAAAACGATTCAGCTCCCCCCCAGCTCCAGACTCTGTTGGTATTTGAGTATAACCACATAATTTGGTTTTACAGAGAATGATGGCCGTGTCTAATCCTTGGTTTTTGATTTACTGGTGTGATTAGTCAAACAGATGAAATGTATTCAGAAATGCCCTTTAGCTGTAGTGCACTTACCTAATAGCTATTGACTTTGGCACAATTTGCAAAGTCTACCTGAAAACTATATATATTTCTCTTGTTTCGGAGTTTACAGTAAATTTTGGCTCTGTGTTGAAGTCTGTCTTTTAAGTTTGTCTATAAAAATGTATCTTAAGATACTTGAAGTTTTATAGTTGTATTCATAATTTAACCTTTAAAAGTACGCCAGATAGACTGCAGATTTCATGCTGTGTGTATTGTGCAACGGTTTTGTATAAAAACAAGTTGTTTGGAACCTTTTGGGGTAAGAGAAGGCTAAAGAACACCTATCCTCATTAACAAGCAGACATGAAAGATGAGCCGTAGAATTATCCCGCGTAAGCAGCTGACTGTCATCAGTTAGCAATTAGCCCACATTCCTGTGATTAGGATTTCCATAAATATGAAGAAGAGCACTAGTAATACAGATCTGCTGTGCCTGCTGCCTCCCAGTAGCTGATCATAGACTGGCTGAGGGCTGGGTACTTAGTGGCATGGTCAATCCGCAAGATCTTTTCACTATTTGGTCTTCCCCTATCTGTCATCTTCTGTTAGAAACCCTATTGTTTATAAACTCTCCTAAAAGACACATTTATGAGCCAGTGGATATCATTGGCTCACTACTTAACAAATTTGGACGTGATTTAGAAGTATTTTAGTGCTAATTAAACTACATTTCTTTGTATGTTTTAGTTTTTCAGCCAAGTTTGGTGAGATTTTATCCCTATTGTTACTGAAACTTCTTGAAATCTGTGTAGGAGAATCACAAAGAGCTTCTGTGAAACTACACAGTCATCCTGAAGACTCCTTCAGCTGTTGGGGGAACACTTCACTGTTATGCAGGAAGCAGAGGGGGGGAAAAAAGAAAAAAAAAAAAAAAAAAGCCAGTGGAAAAAAGTCCATCATAGCAGCTACAGACCTAAAATCCTCTGGCATGAGTTACTCTTAAAACATTTTGATAACTGTGAGTTTAGACTGATACTTTTTTTTTGATGGATAACCCATGCAAACAGTAAACCTACCAGACATGAAATTTTTCAAATAAGAGGGAGCATTGCACAGACTGTGAATGGATTACATGGATGTGCCTTTCATACCAGATGGTTATTAATTTTTATGGAGTTTTTAATGCATCTGGAGTGCTTTTTCTCATTCATGGAAGCAGTGAAATCTTAACAGAATTCTAAGCCTGTCCTTTTCAACTTTTGCTCTTGTACTGCTGCTTTTATCTTTCTGTCAGTTTATTGGTGTGCAGCATTAGTCAGCCTGGAGGCGCTGACCTTTCACAGCCCGATGCGAGGTTAAATCCCTTCTGAACACTCATCCTGACTGCTGGGGAGATGCAGAGAGCAGGGGGAGCTCTGGCTCTCTGGGTCACGTTCTCCAATGTTGAGACAATTGCCCGCAGGTGAGAGAGAAATGCAATTTGAGGTCTTCAAAGCTTCCAAACCAGGTGTGCATCGCTGAGTCAAGAGCAGGTATTGACAGGTCACTTCTTCTGCAGCATCGATGCTCTTATTCCTTGGCAGAGGCAGCTTTGAAACCATTAGTTACCAATCATGAAGACAGGCTTGCAAGCACACAAAAATGACTGTAGGAGCTCCATTAAATTTGACTTTGTTTAATTTATTTTGAAATGTCTTGGTCAATGCAACCTAACAATAAAACTATTCTGAGTAGAAATTGTTCATGGAGAGATGATTATCCAGTATTTTTGAGCTTGAAAGACCATATGGTTATGTCATCAAACGCTGTTTTATCAGCAGCATGTGGTTGAAAAAACTAGGCAGGTGTGTTACCTTTTTTCGGAAGAAGAGAGAAGAGAAATGTCCATTATAAATTATATTGTTACAGATAATCCCAAAGCATTTAGAAATTCTAAGAAACAGAATAATTTGGGCTAAAATAGGAAGTGGTACTACCTACCTACTAGTACTACTTAGAAGAAGTATTCTGAGTTATTAAAAAAGAAGAGAAAATATATTAAAGGATTGTCTAAAAATCGAGATGCTGTAAAGGATTGTAAAACAACTTCTTTACGTATAAAATAGATGGTGCCATGTATTACTCTAGAGCCTTAACCTTATTATTTTTTAGAGGTAAGTAATGCTATTTTTCATCTGTCTGCTGTAAGGACTGTATTACAAGGTGTTCTCTCACTTGGCTAGAAATAAGGCCATGAAGTTGGCCTATGTATTTTTGAAATCGAGATAGTTGCAGTGTAAAGCAGACTGGTGATTACTTAGATTTGGCCTTCACAGGGTAACACCACCCCCCCTTATTTTATTTTATTTTTCTGAGGCTGTTTTGCCTCCACAAAACATTGCTAGGCAAAGGGAAACATCTTTGCTGGAATGTGCTGACAAGAATTTAATAAAGATGGAACTGTGAAGCAAGTCTGTTCAGACTTGATGGAAATAAATATTCACTCCAGGAGTTGAAAATTGAACACATTTAACTCTTGGAAGGGGTCTCTGTTCCGTCCACTCTGACAGGAGAAGTGCCCTAGGAAAAGCGTATTTCACATCATACTGAAAAAGAGTGTTGAATATTATGGGGAGGGGGGTGTCCCATCATAGTTGCAACTATGCAAGTAGGTCTTTTTGTACTGTTAGTTTCTGTTTGCCATCTGAGATACTCAGAGGCTGAGGTCATAGCTTCATGAGCATTTCTTCTGGCAAAAAGACTGGTTTAAGTGTTGTCCATTGCTTTTCCTGCCTTTCTGTTCTGCTTGCGTGGTAATGGAATAAAGAGACTTGTTGAACTGACCTAGATTAAAGATAACCTTTTTTTAAGCAGCTGTAAGAAGTGGTGTACGTTAGAGTTGGTGGGGGTGTTAGGGAATAGGCTAAAGTTATTCTTCTTCTAACATGTATGATCATCAAACTTCAATATTACTTTAGCATGGGTAGTTTAAGCTCAATTTTGGAATAAATCTTTACTTAAAGTACTCTGGGGAAGCCCTGCCTTTCATCGCTGACTTTAGATACTCACCTCTTGGCTTGAAGATGACTTGAAGGTACTTACCTCCGTAGGCTAAAGTTTGCCATTGTGAATTCTGTCTTCAGTGCCTGTGCAGATTTCACACAGCTACAGTTTAGTCTGAAAAGCAATTCTAACTGCATCATCACACACCAGTTAGTTGGAAGGGATGTCTGGTAGTCATCTGATCCAACCCCTTGGCTCAAGCATGGCCAGCTAGAGCTGGTTGCCTAGGACCGTGTCCGGACAGCTTTTGAGTATCTCCAGGGATGGAGACTCCACAACCTTTTTGGGCAATCTGCTCCAGTGCTCCATTGACCTCATAGTAAAGAGTGGTTCCTGATGTTCAGACGGTATGTCCTGTGTTTCAGTTTGTGCCCATTGCTCCTGGTCCAGGTAGAACTGCCTTCCCACTATTTTCTTCTTAATATTTAATTCAGACTCTTTAGATATCTTGAATAAGTAATAAAGAGGCAGGTCAGCAAGCTGAGAACTTTTTTTTTCTAATCTTGACATCTTTTTAAGAGAATGATGTAATATATTGAAGTATTTTTCAGTGAAGGTTGTCTTTATTATCTCAGTTTCCATTTTGAAATTAATACTGAGTCTTGTAACGAGACTTTCAGTCTTGTTAACCTGCCTTCGGTTCTGTTTTCTTTTACACTGAATAACTTGTTTTCTGAATAAATACTACAAAAAGTTTTATTCTGTTTTCTACTTCATTGTAAACAGGCAAACTGAGTGCAGTATTTTTAACTATATGATTTATAATATAGTATGTGCAACAGTGGTATTACTGCTGTCAGGGATGGAGCTTCTCTGATGCAGGAGTTACAGTGGAGGCTAAAAAGACACAAACCCTAGGTGCACTTAGCTGGGATTTTGGTGTTTTAAGGAGCATTTGGTGTATTTTGTTACTTAATGCAACTTTGTATCAGAAATGTTATTTTTTCCTGCATGCACATTCACTCCTTATACTTTACTGTTTCTCTGTATTGTAGATGGGATTAACACTTGCTGAAATTACGACCATTAACAGCTGTCACTGCTCAGGAGAAAAGAATAGCAATTCTTTTCAAAATGAACGTAAATTCAAAACTATTTAGAAATTTGACGTATCTGAGTAAAAAAAGCTTTGTAGAGTATGGGTTTACAAAAAGGTGTGCTCAGGTATACGTATGAGAGGAGTCGGATTATAAAATAGACTGAACCAGACCTACTGTGCCTCTAGGGAAGATCTTAGCCTGTATTTGAGGGTTTGGTTTGACCTCAGTCTTATTTCTTCAAGTGGGCTACTGAGCAAAATATTTACAGTTCCCCTGTAAATGGGAAAACTCTGTTGGTCCATTTGATTTTTTCAGTGTTCAAGCGTGTAGGGCTGGTATCTGAATCAAAAGACAACTTTTATGTAGAATACCTTAAGTCTGCAGAGTTTGGGGAAGAAGAAAGCGCCACCAGTTACAGTGGGGACCACTAAGAACCTTTTGTTTACCATAGCAAAAATTGATCCCATGAATTTGTATCGATGTGGAAGTTTACCTGTTTTGTGTTCAGTGACTGTGGATTGTCAGAATTTTACATCGGCTGTTTTCCTCTTCTGATTTCTGAGGCTGTTCAGCCTGGGGACACCTTATAGCAGCCTTCCGATATCTGAAGGGAGCTACAGGAGATCCAGAGAGAGACTGTTTGTCAGGAAGTCTAGTGATAGGACAAGGGGTAACAGTTTTAAATTGGAAAAGGGAAGATTCAGATTAGATACTAGAAAGAAATCCTTTCCTGTGAGGGTGGTGAGACACTGGAACAGGTTGCCCAGAGAAGCTGTGGCTGCCCCATCCCTGGAGGTGTTCAAGGCCAGGCTGGAAGGGGCTTTGAGCAACCTGGTCTGGTGGGAGGTGTCCCTGCCCATGACAGGGGGTTGGAAGGAGATGATCTTTAAGGTCCCTTTCAACCCAAACCATTCTACGATTCTATTCTATGATTCTATGATAGCTGTGAGTATATTAAAAAAAAAAAAAGGGAGAATTTAAGATATTTAAAATTTGTAATCAGAGTGTAGGACCAGTTCTTTGTTAAGAGTGGGAAGCACTGAGAGGCAGGGTGTAATTGGATGTCAATTTAATTTGCTGGCTATTTTGCCTCGAATTCACTGGACTGTGTCTTAGTGCTTTTTATGCTCAGTATAAAATGTTAGTGGGACAAGTATTTTTTTCCATGTTTTGGTGGCAGACATCTGCTGCACAGACTGATGTTGCACATTTTCAGTGAACCCGTAGTACTTTGCCTTTCAGCAGAGATTTCAGAGACGCGAGTTCCCACATTTTGCCTCCTGTTTCCCCTTGTCTTGGAGCCTGCTGTCAATATACAGCAAAATTATTTTTTTCCCCAAGAATGTTCCCTTAAAAAAAAAGAGTATGTGAAGTCTTGCCTTTGGGTGAATTTCTGAACCGTGTCTTCTAGGAGGTATAATTTCCTTTGTTCCAAATGCATAATCTCAGTGCTTTGCTGAGGAAGAAGAGAAAGCACTGCCATCAAAGACCACCACTCTTGCAAGGATTTATGTCATTTATCAATGAGCAATTATCCATTGCTGTTCTCAAGTACTTAATAATTCTCTCTGAGTGGACAAGGTTTTTGTGTGTTCCTAGTCTTTGTCTGACAAAATATTTATAACACTTTTGCCAAAGGCAGTGTTTTTCAAGGCTTAGCTTTCCTAGTGCCAAGGACTCTTTAAAAGCAGAGATTGTGGCCTCCAAAAGCCAAGTACCAGTAGACATAAAAGCCTACTGTGGCAATAGAAAAGGCTTTAAAAACTTTTATGTTTGTTCACACGAGTGTCTCAGTGTAGAAAATTCTGCCTTTAAGCTTCATTAACTTTGTAAGACTGCAAACTAAGAGTCCAATGTTTTATGCATTTAAAACAAGCGTTAAGTTTGAAATACGAATAGCTGGCAAGAAAAAAAAAAAAAAAAATTGGATTTTCACCCAAGAATCAGTGTAGAAAATTCTGCCTTTAAGCTTCATTAACTTTGTAAGACTGCAAACTAAGAGTCCAATGTTTTATGCATTTAAAACAAGCGTTAAGTTTGAAATACGAATAGCTGGCAAAAAAAAAAAAAAAAAAAAAATTGGATTTTCACCCAAGAACAAAGTACTGTGAGCTCTCTAGCTTTGCAGTGCTCCAGTGTAACCTGAGATAGAAGTTTTAACTGTGCCGTTCAAAGACAAATGCAAAATCCTTTGAGCAATGTGCAAGTGGATGGGTAATAACTATAAGCTGCAAGACAATGATGTCTTTACCACGTTGCATCTCTGAAATCTTTCGGCACTGGTCCCCCGCTCTAGGATGGATGCAGTGGTTAAAGTTCTGCTAAGTCTCACTGCTCAAAATCCTGCTCTCTTAAGACACCACAAACAGTGTGTTATGCTGAAATATCTATTGTGGTGTGCAGGGGTGAGATGGGAGTAACAGGATGTGGAACATTTCTGAAGACTGAAGTCCAGGACTGTAGGAACCGTGACCTGACTGTCTCGTGCATTCTCAAATGTTGAGTATGTTCAAGTTCAGCATTAAGCAAGTATGTACACAAGGGGTGTGGTGCTTACTGAAGTTCTTTCATGCACAAAAGATACAAGTCCAAATGTTAATATTCCATTTAAATGGGAAACAAAGAAGCTTTGATATACATTCAGCATGAACAATAGTTCGTCTTTATAGTTGTTCTTTAGAATTCATACAATCATCAAATTTTATAGGATACACTTGAAATAGCACAGACTGAATTCCAGAGTGGCTTTACCATAAGATCCTACAGGCTTGTACAAGAATTGCACAACTGACTTCACTTTGCAGTGCTAGTGGTTGAAAAACACTGGATCTGCAACGTACGATTTTAATGCCTAATGAAGTATTACATTGCTGTTGGGTGTCTCTGCAGCCATCAAACTCTCTGTCCCCAGTGTCACCCCCCTGCTTCCACTGATACTTGCTTTTAATCTGCACTGATGAACAAAATTAGTGATAAAATTTACCACCGTTGTAAATTTAACTTGGTTTACAGTTGTGGATTGCAGCTTTTCCTGTATTCCAGGCTCTGTTTTCAGTCAGTTTCACAGCAAATGCACTGATTTTGTGCATTTGTCCCATTACACGGTTACAAAACCTCTGTCGCTACATCTCGTGTTTAATTCTAGTGAAAATTGAACTTCTCTCCAGGACCTGTGAGGGATGTAGACTGGCTTCTAGCCCTCAAACTTGGCATTCTTCTAAAAACCGTGACCTAGTCTGATCCTGTGCCTGGTAGGTGTGGGGACAGCGTTGCTTCTCCGGCCGGTGGCTGCGCGACAGGCAGAGTGACATGTGCTCGAGTAGGAAATAGCAGAGGATTACAAACAGCAGTCTGTTGGCTGAATGGTTTCCACATTTGCCGTCCAAGCAGAAGGGATTGCACAACCTTTAAGAGTCAAAGTATTTTTTTCTTTAAGTTGTTAGTTTTAGTTACTCTGGTAGCATTGTAGGGAATAGGCTGTTCACTTAAAACTTGCTGGTTTATGTACAGGTTTGTTGTTTTTTTTTTTAACTGGAGATAAATTAATGCTAGTGTTTAAAGTGAGACTGCATTCAGTTAAAAATACTCTTCTGTTTTGTTTAGGAAAGCAGGAGTGGGTCGTAAGAGACACCTTGACCCAGCTAGTCCTGATGTCTGTAAATTCTTAGAGGTCTTAGTAATCTTCTCTGATTAGTTTTGACTTTTTAATGTAATCCAGAAAATATCCATCAGCACAAAACCTCAAGCACCAGAATAAGGAAATAAAAATAGTTACAGCTGTTACTGCATCCTTCAAGCAAAGCCACTGCAGTTTCCATATATTTCCTTAACAAAGACCCTTTCTGGTTTGTTTTTTTCCCCAGACCTAAAGATTTTCGAAGGAAATAACAACAGTAAAGGAAGAAAAACGGCCATCAGGAATGACTCTCCTCCTTGGAAAAAAAAGTCATCTAACGTGGAGGCATCTGTGCATCTCTTTCAACTCTTCTATACAGAGTGCTTTTGGCAAGTGTTAGCAAACTTTATTTGGAAAGATTGTTAAAATTAATGTATTTGAAACAGCCAAGAATAGATATTATATTGTTAATACCACCAGTACTCTGTGTTGTACGATCTGGTATTTGCTAATTACATTTGTTTTAATACTATTATTAAAGAATTGATATATTTTTAAGGAATATTTACATCTCATGGAAACAGTGCATTGTTTACTGAAATGAAGTATCTCACTCTGAAAGCTGCAAAACTTGAATTGCGTGAGGTAAGAGCAGTGAATAATGGTCACGGAGCTGCCACAGACAGCACGCTGGGGGTAAATCTGATTTGCTTTCCTGGTGAAAGAGGTGACCCATCCTTACAAGCCTGATGAGTGAGAGAATGCCAGTCTTGGTTCAGAAAAAGGGAATTGTTCATGGGGACCTCGCTTTCTCTTTGGGGGTGTAAAAAAACCAACCAGTGACTTGAGCTGTTTATTACTTCTGTAACTGATTGTGCGGTTCTTCTGAAGGTCTTTTCTGGAATGCTGAGGGTGTATCCCGTGTGAAACCAGCGGTGGGGTTTGGCTGAATGCATGTCTGTGCAGGCCTGCACTTTCCTTGTCTTGTCTTTCTGGGTGAACGTACCCGCTGAAGTTGCTGTGCTGGGGCTGAGAAGAATAAAACTTCCAGAGCAAAGTTACACACTAGAAAAACAGAGCTCTTCAGAGGAATTGATGCAGGTACCAAACACACGTGTGGGCATACTCTGGTCTTCTTGGAGACAAGAGAACCATTATTGAATGGCACATCTTGGAGGAATGAGGAGGTGAGATTTGTGATGGTCATTTTTTATGTGCTGTGATTTATCTCACAGTCTTCAGCAACCTTCTACTAAGGATTTTTCTGCCCAAGATGCTTTGCTTATCATTTCGCCTGTTCATTATGACCAAAAAGGTATTTGGTCACCAACCATAGTTTCTCATCCTGAAGCTGTGGCCGACTCTTGGTGTGGAGTGCCATATGGTGTGCTTGCAACACCCAAAATGAAGGCGGGGGGAATCAGTGTGTGCTTACAGAGGGTCTCTTTGCTGCAGGGAGGAAGACTGCAGTGTTTCACAGTGTCTGGAGTTTCTTGGATGCTGGAAAAGCGATGTTTCGGTTCCAACAGATCATAGTGCTGGAATACTGCAGAGCAGCAAGGAGAGCATCCATTTCAGAGGTGATACTGTTCCCTAGATTGCACCCAAACAGCAAACCGTGGTGGTGGGAAAGGTGTACCTCCAGGCACTGCATAAGGAACAGAATGAAAGCTACTTTTTAAAAAATAATCTTACTGGTGTTCAGACTCTTGTTAGACTGCTCTGCACTTGAATGTCCAGTTTGCTGAATGACAGCATCAAGGTTGACTCTTCTCTGCTTTCTACCTGCTTAACAGTATTATGTATATTCCTGATCATATTTCACTCTTGACACGGTGATGTTACGGGATTGTCAGCAGGAGACTCGGTATCTGTAGTGTTCTGTCTGCCTAAGACAGCTCTTTGTTAAAGAGCTTATTGAAATAACAGACACTAAAGAGGATCGTATGGGGAACACTCTTCCTTTTTTTTCCCCTCTTAGGCCCAAATCTGATTTTGATTCAAGTCACAGGATCATCCCTTCCTTAAAGTGTGTATTAAAGAATGAAGGAGCAACAGTTTTGTTATGAAAACCAATGGAGGAAATAGAATGTTAAGTGTTGAATGATGCAAAATAAGTTTTAAGAATTATTTTTCTTCTGAAAATTACTTCCCTGAAGTCCATTGTTGCTTCCCTGTACAGATCACCCTCAAGCCAAAGCTGTGGTGTAAGTAAACGAAGCACCTCTTGTTTTCTGTATAGTAGAAGACAGTTATGTGTTACCTGCCAAATTTTACAATGTTTGTTGGGGAAAATTGGTGTTTTCTATATCCGTTCTATACAAGCACCATATAGGAAGAAAAGCAGTTTTATTTATAATCATGTTTCATTATATGAAATAGTAATTTTGTACTGGGTATGTCTTTGGCATCCAGATGGGTTTATCCCAGGAAATGTTCCTGTCCGGTGAGCGCACAAGCTTCGTTTCCAAGTCAGAAACCACCTTTAGTTAACTAGTACAAGTATTTTTCAAAGCATCAGGTTAAAGTAAATGCTCTGGTTTTGTGCATAAGGACACAGTACAAATACTTTGTTGGTAAGATCTGGGTGGCATCAGCTGTTCATTATGTGCTAAATACTTCACAGTTGGCAACTTGAAGGTTCTTAGGCAGTCTGGAAAAACACGAGACAGTCCTGATCGTTCAGAGACTGCATTTTGGAGAAATGTTGACCGTGAGTGTCTGTCTTTTAGTTTTTTTTGGCGAACGTACAAATCCTGAATAATATTTATGTAACTTGGTAGTGCCCACCAGTTAGTTTTTATTCCCAAGGTACACCCAGCGAGCGAGGAGATGACTGAGGATACATTCCGGTTAGCGGGGTACCTGTAAATGCCATTATAAGTACGAAGTTAGAGCAAGTTAAGTAGTGCAATTAAAGTTTGTGGTTTTGTATATAAATTAAGTTATAAAATTGTAATGAGTGGGCCTACTTGATTAACCCAAGAGTTCTTTCTTGTTTGGTTGGTTCGTTGCATCTCCGTCCCACATGGCGTGAGGGGGAAAATGGGCCAGGTGTGTGTCCTACAGCTGGAGACCCCTCGGGCTGGGAGGGGCACAGCGAAGGTGACACCAGCTGCCCAGCTCAGGGACACGCAGGGGTTGGTCGGGCTGTTCCCGTCCATTTCAGATCTGTGGGAAGTAACACCAGTTGCCTTACTTGGGAGAGTTCCACTATGTCTGTGCTGGCTTCCCACCATCCCTGGTTCTGCTCTACCCCTCTTCCTAGGCCCATGGGCACTGGAGAGTTGGATGGAGCGTGGCTTGACAACCAGTCTAGGGTGCAAATTAATTAGGAATTGTAAGGAGAGGCTCAAAGTCTTTCTGAGACAACACTGGCAGAATTTCTTGAATGCTGATTTTCCTACAGGGACCTTCTTGGAGTCACTGCCACAGGCCCCACAGTCTGGCAGGTGACAGGGGAGACGCGAGATGTCAGTGCGAGAGAGAGGTGGCGGGAGAAGGACAACCAGGGAGAGGGAGTTTGCGTTTGGGGTAAGTTAACCTGGGTGTCCACAGCCCAGTGCGAGCAGGGAGAGTAACCATGGATGCAGCCAGAACTGGGATTTCATTTTAATAATAGCTCTCTAATGCTCAGGCTCCGTAGTGCTATTCCAAACTGTCTGTTGACTCACTTTATAACGTACCTGGTTTGTTTTAGCATCAGGAATTGCTTCGTGCTCCTCAAAGAGGGTTGGGTTGGGGTTTTTCCTTCCTCTGATCCAAGTTCCCTTCGTGCCCCTTCCTGCCACTTTGACTTTAGCAGGTCATTGTACAAGACCTCACATCCAGAGGTGATATGGTCACCTCATCTCACAGTTACTCCCCGCTTGTTCATATACAAATTTAAAAATAAGGCTAAATACTGTTTATACCAACTGCCTGTATCCTTTAGGATAGAACTGTTGCCCAAAAGTGTTGAAAAAGGAAAATGTATTTTCTTCTCTTTACATTCTGTCCCCCAAAGATCTATACAATTGTTCTAAGCTAAAAATCAGTCAAATACAGAATTAATGTATAAAAGCTTGCCACTTTTATTTGCATACAAAACAGAAATGAAAGAGGTTCACAATAAATTATCAGTGTGCTCCCACAGAACATTCTAGTGTATTTATATAAGGTGGGTTAAAAAAAGTATTCCATTAACATAAGATCCGTTGTGAAATGGTAACAGCTGGTGTCAAGGGAATATGCCTCGTTTTCCAGTGAATTTGGGCAGGTTACTCTGCAGTAACGCAGTTCAGCCAAAACCAAGGGAACGTGATCAACTGGAGACACATGGATAACGAAACAGGAACTTTTCGGAATGGTTCTACGCCCCCCCCCACTCGCCGGGTGTGGGGTTTAGATACAGTGTGAGTAGTGTATGGACAGCACTCCAGAGAAAGATCTACAGGTGACCTTCCATCATCATCTAGCACCAACCCACTAACATACTACATTTCTGGCATGCAAGATAATTAGCGTTAGTTGTTGTATCAACTGGCCGTGTACATTTATTTTCTCCTTTACTATAAGAGCCTGTAAACATCTTCCGTGCCAGGTCAGGCACCTGGACAAAGGCCAAACACAGATGCACATAAAACGTTTCCCTTTTTTAAACAGTTCATTGAGAGGGTTTTTTTCCGTTCGCCCTTTTGCGTCCTGGAGTCTTGAGGCTCCTTTTGGCTACCTTCCTTGGGAAGCGACTGATTCCTGGGGACCTCAGTTCAACGGCTTCCAGCTCCTCTCGAACGGGGGTGAACTCTGGTTGAGCGAGATGAGGAGATGGATAGGAGGGCTGGGAGTACGGGGGCGGGAGGGGGTAGGACCCGTGACCCACGTAGGGCTGCTGCTCACCATCGTAAAGGTCCTCGGGGTCATAGATTTGGTAGGAGTTATGTGGCAACTGCACTACGGGGATGTCTTGGTCGGTTGGTTCACCGTATCCACCTTAACCCACCACCACCGAGAGCATTCGGACAGTTAACACGGGAGAAGGGGAGCAGAAAATTAAAGCACTCATTAGGAAATTGACATTTCGTATAGAGATGTATGTATATATAACGGGCGTGAGTATATATTTATAAAATCTTTAAATACACATCTTTTATTCACATAAAGGAACAGTGAAAACATTTAACAAAATTAATAAGCTGGAGCAATTGGAAACCCCCCAACAGCCAAGTTAGTTGGAAACCACCACCGGAATTTGTCAGCTGTCCAGCTGTAACACTGCGCCTGTTACACACTGCACAACCCGCCTGCTTTCGCTTATGCCAATTACGGGCTAAAATTCACCATTAACGGGCAAAATGGGTCAGGCGATGATACTTTTTAGCAGTGCAAGGAAGCTACGTGCATGTACAGCAGCGAGTCAGTTCATTAGTGGTAGTCAATATTGTTGCTGGAAAGCCCAGAGCAGTTCAGCGTCCATCTCTGACCTTCAGCCAAAGGAGAACGGAACCAGAGGGAGCCTTTCACCTTCGGGATTGGTAGCCATTGTAAGGGATTGGGCCTTCAAACAGGAGAGGAACAACAGGGAGGGGAGGTGAGGAGAGGAGGAGAGGAAGAGACGACAACAAAAACATCCAGGTGAGTAAAACGTACAAATCGGGGGCAGATTAAACCCTAAACATCAAACAAATACGCCTTTTGCATAACATTGGCAGTAACTAGTGCTCTACTAATAGATTTCCATTTCAGGTTGGGCGACATAATTTGTGGTAATTTTGTTAACTTCCTCCTGTGGCCGCTCCGTGCTGGGATGAGACGGGACAGTAAGACACAGAGAAGATGTAGAAAGACTCGTTTTCTCCAGGTTGCGTCACTGGTTAATGACGGACACGTGCATCCCTGCGTCAGGGGACACTACCAGGGTTTAGTAAGGGTCATGCTCTCATGCCACCCAGATGCCACGGGGAGGAGGGGGGAAGTTGAGTAACACGTTTGGAAAACTACAAATGTAAAAACTTGTCTGTCACGAGTGTGAGGAGGTGGGGATGGAACAGGGAGACCCTTCAGCCCAGACAGAGCAGGATCCTGCAACTACACACACACACACAGAGGACAGGAACCAACTACGTGGGGTCTGTTCTACAGGTTGGGATCTTGGTGGGCTTCCTTTGGTCACTATGCTGTGGTCACCTTCTCTTCCTGCTGCAGGCCCACAAAACACAGCAGTGCTGGACACGCTGGTTTTTAGGGAGCGTTTTAGCCTACCAAGGTTGGCCAGTAGTCTCCATCTTATTTTGGCTGTTAGGAAATGCCACCCCCGCCTCGGCAAGTCCCGGCTACTCACCTCCCATGCCGTAGCCAGCGCAGGAGGACGGGTCGCAGTACCCCGGAGGGCCTGAAGGACCCTGGGAACCCGGGGTTCCTGTGTGGCCAGGGGGACCTCGTGGGCCTGGAGAACCTGGTGGTCCCGGGCTGCCAGTTCGACTTTCTCCTGGAGGTCCTGCAGTGAAGGGGGAGATGAAACACCTGAGCACCGTCTTTCATAAAGCGGAGTTGAGGCCACCTTGGCAGGCCTGGTGCTTGGAAACCATGGCACCGAGCATGCTGCAAACACTTTCAGGAGATAGTTTGAGCAGAGGAGCTGGGCATCCTGGCTCCGACTCCCCCGGGCACGCCGAGGGAAAGGCTGCAGCCTTCCTCTGGCAAGGAAGATGAAGCAGCAGCCAGGGAGGAGGCTCGTCGGGAGCGGGTTCCCTTGCCAGAGACAGCTGTTAGCCAGAAATTCAAACTAGAGCCGATGTTTTACCAAGCCTCAGACATTCAGAAAGGCAGTTTCCTGGGGGGAGGACAGCCCTGGATGCCTCCTCAGCTCCTTATTCACACACTCCCCTTCAATACACCTCCTGGCACTGTTGTGCCTGGATAGCGGTACTCTCACAGCCAGAATATCCTAGTGAACTCCACACAATTTTATGCCTGTTTCAACAGGACCTGGATATCACCCTCTCTGCTTTTTCAGGAGCTAAATACAAATCCCTGTGATTAATGTGCTTAATATACATTTCTCTGTCAAGTTACAGTTAGGTACAACCTTGAGTCAGTGGGAAAACAAACACAATCCAGATTTTTTTTCCCCTTCCCAAAAATTATGGCAGTTAAGATGCCTGACTCTTGTGCTGCTTAAGCCTTAGAAGTGGAGGACAGAGCCACCCAGGTCTGTGCTGCTTCACACAAGGGTCAGAGGGGTCTCCTCCCAGTGCCCTACATGTAACGACTTTACCTGTAGATCCTGGTGGGCCTCGGGGTCCTTGTGTCCCAACTCCTGGATTGCCTTTTTCTCCCTTCTCGCCTGGTAAACCTGAGGAAACAGTACCCATCAGAGTCACGTGCAGTGTTTATTATTTAACCAGGGTTATAGTTCCATATGTTATTTTTCATCTAAAAACAGATGGCAGAGAAGGAAGGAGGTAAAAATAAAGAATTATTTGGTTCTTTTTCCCTTCCCTTCCCTGCCAGCCTCTCAAGGGAAACATGGCATTCCTGGGGTCTTAAACATTCCTGCTGCCATGGTGGTTTCATCAAGGTGGTATGCGGAGCCATCGGCCAGTTTCCAGCCTGCACTTCCTGCTGGAAACCTGCCTCTGGGCTACACCGAGGTACAACTATTGTAAGTCAGAAGAATCCTCAGAGCCTCACAAAGCTGTCTATAAATTACTGTGTGGCCCAGAAAAGTCAAATTTTTAATGCTACAGCCAATTTTCCTTCAAACATTCACCCACCAAACAGTGGTTCAGCGTAAGATGGTTCTACACATGAATGGAGAGAGCTATGGTGAGTTACTGCAGAGTCTTGCTAAAATGCAAGAAAGGAGTTTCACACAGTCAAAATCCATCTCCCCAGACAAACCCCAATGTAAGAGTCTCCCAGTCACGAAACTGTGATGTTCTAACGGGCATTGAGTTGGGTTCCTGCACCTGGCTCATGATCCTAAATTTCTGTCATTGGGTCTGATCCACAGAGATCACAGATCTAGTAATCCAGGGAAGGCGCTACCTTCTTCCAGCTTTCCATCTCCTCCTGCACCACCACTATGGCATCCTATAAAAGCACTTTCTCTACGCAGTGATCACAATGAACAGTGTCAAACTCAAGTAGGTGTCAAAACTACAAATTCCAGACCCTGAGTTTCCATCAGTAACTTGGAAACTCTCATAAAGTCTGTGTTTGATTTGGATGGTTCAAAAACACTAAATCCAGGCTGGTTTGTGGGACTTTTCCCCCTTTTCCAGACCTCCCAGCACTGGTAATTGCTCTCACTGCTTCACGGCTTCCACACTTTCAGAGTCAAAGCCAACAGAGACCACCTTCAAAAAACAAAGTCGAAAGAGCCCAGCTGCTGCCCTTGATGGGGCACTATCTACAATTCCAACTGACTGAGCTCCTGCCTTCCCTTCTGCTCAGGTAACCCTTCCCTCTTAGGGAAAAACATCTGGAGGACACCTCATTTTTGTGAGGAGTCACAGAAGACATTTTTTCCCCTTCGTGAGCTACTTTCTGATGGAAGCAAATGAATAAGAACAATTTCTTAACCATTTAAAAAGAAATAATTAAAATGCATCACTGACAAAGAATTGCTGAAATTGAGTTTACAAAATAAGAGTCTACTAAAGTACAGGAGATTTGGTATTTGCTGAGGAGTTCCAGGTCTTCTACAGAACAGGTGGCTTCTAGGGCAATATATCATGCAGCCAAATCACTTGGAAAACACAGGCCACACACATCCCTGCACTCAGGAACTCCAGACTGAGCACATCTTTTTTAATCAAAGCATGATGAGCTCTGTTTTACCCCTACGAGGCTTTTTGCCACTGTTCTGACATAGTTTAGGTATTTCCCATTTCCATTTTGTACGTCTTAATTCCTCTGGTTCTAAAATTTTGTTATTGAATTAAAAAAAACATGTCTTTTGGTGACCAGCAAACAATAAAACCATAAGCACTTCTCACAGCATCTTCCATTAGGGGGGTCTCCAAAGCTTTCCAAGTGTCTCTAGTAATGCTGTATTTTACAGGAGAGACTTGGCCACCCAGAGAAAGAGTCCCATGGCCAAACAAAATCAGCAGGAAGTGGCAAGAGAGAGCAGGTGTGACAATCTGGGTGATGTTCACACCATTATTTTGCAAATAGCGGGTATCTCCCTCTTGCTTCTAGAGGATATTGGGCAAGACAGAGCAAGGTCTTGTACACCTCATCCCTGAATAACAAAATCCCTGGATTTTTGTTATCCCTGGATAACAAAATATTTATAAAACTATTTCTGAAAGTGAAATCTTTGTGTTTGGTTGTCCTGACCATTCAGTGACCTGATGACTGCAATGCTGCATCAGCTTCCTCTGAGTCTAACGCCACTCCCTGTCTATGGCAGCACCTTAGAGGTGTCACCAAATGTTCCTGTGCCCAGTTTTAGCAACACAAGTGCCAGGGTGCACCCCAGAACGTGCTCTGACCAGGAGACTAACTCGTGCCTCTGAAGTCACCAGCTGCTCTCAGTGGCTTGTTGTCTAGATCCTTCACCAGCTTCACTGCCCTTCTCTGGAGCTGCCCTGCAGGGAAAGACTTGCTGTTTGCAAAGGGCAAAGCGTGTACGTGTGGATTGCTTTGATTGAAGGACGACTGCTCCATGACAGACCATCCATTGTCCCACTGCACGGTAATGGTACACACTGACTTCAAAGACAATTTTCAAATCACAGCCTTCACAGCCTTCCCTGCACTCGATTATTATTCTTTACACGCACGAGAACACACACCCATACGTGACGTTCGCAGGATAAACTGCAGTAAGAAATGATAAATATGGAACAAATCTACTCAGGCTAAGAATAAAATGTTCATTCTGGAACAAGTTATGAAGCTCTTGCGCAGGGCTAACCCTCCTTGAAATCACATGGATATTGAGTTCCTAAAGCAAACACACTGAAGGCCAAGACACAAGTCTGCTTCAGGTTTCTTTGAGTCTAATTTCCAGTAAAGTTCCCCCAAGTGAAAGAGAACACAGACGCTGAAGGAAGAACACCCCATTCCCGAGGCAGAAGTCACAGCAGTTACAATCAAACACTTCATGGGGTTCCGTCATGGACCTTCCACCAAAACTCTTTATGAGAGTAAGCTGACAGATTCACAGACCTCTCGGCCACAGTAAATGGCTCCCTCCTAAAAGTGTCAGTACATTCAAAATTCACCCATTTCGCTTTCTATCAAGCTCATCTTTGCATTTCACTGGAGCAACAGCTTCCAGCAAGTCAACCAGACAAGGCATCACTCTCCGTGTAAGTTCCTGCGATGGTTAATCACTCCCAGGGACAAATGCCTGTATCAAAATTTGTCATTTGAGTTAGAAAGGCTTCAGATTCTAGTAACTTTTCACATTTGTGCTCTGGACATACTTCAGCAATACCATCAATACTTCATCTCTCTCTTCACACTAACCACTTTTTTGTGTCTTGCCTCCATCCAAAATAAGCAACAGCTTGGGTTCAGCCCCGGGGAGATCACACGCAACTGAAATCAATTACTTCCAACACTCTGCTAAAGATACCTCTGATAGTATCGGTTATTAAAAACAAAACCGAGATCATGAACACATTCTCTAGCAAAGAAAATTAAATGTCCATGGTTTCTGCACAAAAGGAGATCTTAGGTATTGCTTATCTATTTTTGTCTTCAAAAGAATACCATCCTTTCAGAAGAACTGCATATTGCAATTAAGAAAAATTAAACTGCTACCAAAAATGTCCTCTTTCAAAGACAGTCAGTTGTAACCATAAGGTATAACACCGCACAGTGGGTTTTTTTTTTAATCCAGATGAATCTAAAATTAGAAATAAAAGTATTTAATTGACTCAACCAGCGAAAGTTCAATTTAATTCCATTGGAATTTTGCCATCGGAGCTGTAAACATGTGGCATTTGATAACACATCTTTAACTAACTCTCTCATATGAAGCCAGGAAGCAAATATAGACGAAGCTGTACTTGAGAACGGTGACTCTTCCAGTGATGGTTTAGGTATTTATTGTACTTTAATCCCAGCAGGATGCAGTGAGAAGCCATAAGTTTTGTGCATCACTTCAGGACACAAGAGCAGAAATCCACCCAGTAGCAGAAAAGTAACTGCCCTGTCACAGCATCTGCATAATTTTTAGTATGGCTTTTACATTTTCCCTCAAAGTTGAGAAAACTACCCATGTATTATAAAAAAAAACTGAAAAAAAAACCCAACAAAAAAAAAAAACCCATGCTGAATCTTCACAGAATCACAGAATCCTCATGGTTGAAAGGGACCTTTGAGATCATCTAGTCCAACCACTCCAAAAAGTAAACAAACAAACAAACAAACCCCCACAAACAGACACAAACAAACAATCTCGGGCACTAGAGCATGCCCTGAAGTGCCATGTCTCCATGTTTCTTAAATACCTCCAGGGATGGTGACTCCTCCACCTCCCTGGGCAGGCTGTTCCAGTGCCTGACCACCCTCTCAGTAAAATAATTCTTCCTAATATCTAATCTAGACCTCCCCTGCCGCAACTTCAGACCATTTCTTCTGGTCCTGTCATTGTTTCCTTGGGAGAAGAGGCCAACACCCACCTCTCTACACCCTCCTTTCAGGTAGTTGTAGAGGGCAATGAGGTCTCCCCTCAGCCTTCTCTTCTCCAAACTAAACATGCTCCGTTCCCTCAGCCTCTCCTCATGACTTGTTCTCTAGACCCCATCACCAGCTTTTTTATATTATTTTGCAGAAGTCCAACTACTTTCTGAGCACTCAGAAGCCAGACACTAGTTATTTAAGTCCCAGTTCGTAAACAGAAAATCAAAAGATGTCTGAACTGTCTGAAATAAAAATTGAAACCAGTGCTGTGAACTAGTTAAAATAAAAATAGAGATGAGTGCTATGAATAATCACTGTTTGGGTTTGTTTTCTTCCAAACTCCTCTGTTTATGCAAATATGTAAGAGAGCAAAATTCGAGTAATTTATCTGGGATTATGTCCTATAGGGGACTATCACACAATTTGGCCTCCTTAATCTTTAAATCACCGGTCCAATTCAAATGGCCTCTTGGGGCACAAAAACATATGTTAATATTGCTAACAAATATTGAGATTGCCAGAGAAGTTTCTTTTCACATGATAAGGAAAATACTATAGTGTAGACCCCACAGCGCACAGCTAAAACAAAAATCAATTAGGAAAACCAAATAACAAATATCTGAGTGTGATCCTAACACATTCACTTACATCTATGCTGGAAAAAGCAGAGCTCAGCTGGCAACAGACACCGAGAACTGAATCTGTCAGGAAAATGACTTCTCCTTTCTCACTGCGGTGGTCTTTCTTGGAAGGCCCAGCTCGTGTGTTACTAGTGAGAGAATACATCCAGGAATGGGACACCCTGAGCCTAGAAGTTCAAGTGGAGGTTTCTAGCAAAGCTCCAGGACAGTGTCTCAGCCCAAACGCCCTGATTAAGGCCTGGCAGAGAGACAAGGTAAACAAGGGGGGAGAAGCCATTGGCCAGGGAAGGCAGCAGGGAAGGTCACTAATGTCACAATCCCTCACTGCTGACATTTTCCAGTAAAGCTCTCTGTGGTGCATGATTTCAAACCAGTTCCTCGGGCTACTTTTAGAAGTTCCCCCTTCCCACAGGCTGGGATTGAATGGGTGGTGGGCAGGAGGAAACATCTAGCCTCCCCCCACCTTTTCTCTTTGCCCTCTACCAGCACTTTGCCTCTCAGCTCAGAGCCAGGCACAGGTTTGTGCAGAGAGCCCAATAGTTTGTGGGAAAAAAAAGTAACTCTCTATTAAATTAAAAACCTTTTATTGCCCCCCCCCCCCCCCCCCCCGGCCGTGACCCCGCCGCCACTCCCCGCAGCCCGGCAGGGCAGGCTGAGGGGCCGGGCCGGGCCGAGCTCCGGCGAGCACTTCCGCCGCGCCCCGCCCCTGAGGCAGGGCTACCGACCGGTCCCGGGAGAACGGGGAGGTGCGGGGCGTGAAACGCAGCGGAACTTTCCCCTTCTTGTCACCCGCGGCTTAGACCC
>NW_015094509.1:18492046-18537725 GCF_001431845.1 Calidris pugnax | reverse complement strand
AAAATTAACCCTCCATTAAATTAAAAACCTTTTTTTCCCCCCCCCCCCCCCCGGTGTCTATTACTTTTCATTTTGCTCTATGGACACTGATATCACTGTTGCAGGGTATTTTCTGTACTTAAAGGTGGAGGCTGACTTTTCAGAGTTGCTAATCTGGCACTGGTTTTGAACATTTAATTGACTACATATACAACCAAATGGTGATGACATCAGTGAAAAGAAACACATTGTTCATAAAGACTTCCAAGTCTCTGGCTGGAGATCTTCAGGACAGGACTATACATTGAGACTTGCTGAACAAGTTGAATACAATCAATGGTTCAGAACACAGCAAGGGATGGGGTCTGGATCCATTTACCTTCCTCTCTGTATTCTGGAAACTAAAAACCCTTCCATCCAGAAGCAGAGGAATTTCAGTTTGCTACTTCACTGCATGATAGGTGGTTAGGAAACAAGTGAGAACTGGGAACACACAAGAAACTTCCAATCAGTCTCCACAAGCATGAAGCTGGTAAAAGTATTTTTTACTTTTCACTGCTGCATTTTGGATTTAGCTTAGAGCAATTCCTTAGAAATGGATTCTGAAATGTCCCAAGGGTCTCTACAACTCAAAAGGTACCTTTCTGTTAAATAAACTGCTACTACATCAGGCAGACCATCAATCTGAAATTTCAGTTGCTTCTGAAGAAATTAAATGCTTGAGGACTAATAAATTGTTCTATGTTTTTCCTAGGTTCTGAATGATCTCCTTCCTTTTCCTACCAGCTCTGTGCAAGGCTCCAGTTATATGAATGTCCTAAAAAATATTTTCACTTAAAGCCAATTATTTTGTCTTTAAGTTTACACATAGATTGTCTTTTCTTTAAAAAAATCTCATTTTAAGCTATAAATACTGTAAAACACTCCCAACATCTGGCATCACATTTTATGAAAATCTGCAGAGAGCCCTGGGTGACTGATGATAGTTCTTGAACTGTGCTTGATAAGTGCTTGCTCTCAACCAAGTATGAAACTCCCCACAAGCTCTATCTGCCAAAATCAGGCCCTTCTAACATCAGTTATCTGTAGAGACAGGAAAAAAATATTCTTTTTTAATGTGCTTTTACCCTTTCTGTACTCACTCAATTGCCAATGTTGGTTTCCCAGATATTAATATTACCAGCAGTGGGTTAACCCACATCATATTTTATTCAAATGACTATATCTAATCACTCTGAGAGTTCATAATAGTAAAACACGTGGGTCTGGGCCTCAGCACAACAAATGCAATGGAAAATTCATGCTAAATGCCGGACACGTTTCTCTTTTTGTAACCTGGGATTTTATTTCTCCATTCCTGAAGCCCCAGCAAAATACTCTCTGTATTTAAACAGTTCCTGCCTGAGAAGCCATTTGAAATACACTAGTATTTTAAGCAACTACCCTGAAATCTGCGTTGTCTCCCTTGGTCACCACTTTTAAAGTCAGTTCCTCACTTGCTGTCTCTTCCAATTTTTTTTTCTGACTTGCCTCCCACTCCCTTATTCCTCCTTTTTTCTGGACAGTGTCTGGTCTTTGCTCCACAGGAGCAGGCAGCAGCATGACTGAGAGGCCACCACCCAAAATCTTGCTTCTTTTTTCAAGAAGGTGATTACTCTTACAGTCTTGAAGGGAAGAAAGAACCCACAGACTCACAGGTTCACTCAAAGACTTTCTTTTCAAAACAATGCTTTAACTCTGGTCATCGTTGCTACTGGAACTATTAAGCTCCTAAACTGTACAGCCTTCATAGCAATTAATTTTTAAAATCTCATTTTAGATTTTGTATTGGCAACACCAATTCATTGCTCCTGAATATCACCTTTGTCTCTTGGGTTTTTGGTCACCTCCTCATGTAATGGCCTTCAAAGCACTTCACAACCATAGATTCACTCAGGAGTACCTTTAGTAGTGCTACTCTGGTACACCAGAGATTGCCAGGGCTGCACGGAGAGAGAGTAAATCAAAACATGGAGCTTGTTTCTTTATTAGACAATACTGGAGGGGGAAAGGAGAAGGGGATCTAGCACGCATGTAAGAATGCAGAGGAGAATTACTGTAAATGAACAGTTATTACTTTTCTCTGACTTCACCGTTTTCTCTCCACCCCTCATCAACTAGAATTTTTTCCCTCTTCTTAACAACTTTGCTCCTTTCAGCTTATCATGATTTATAAACCTTCAGACTGATACATTTCAAGTTTAGCAGAAAAGCTCCATCTTTCCCCAACACAGATCTGCCCGTTTTACAGCTGCCTTTTCCAAAAGCTCCTTTGCTTATTCATTTACAGCTCCAGGTTACTTCAGAGTCCTACTAAGACAAAAGCCTCCGGTGATGCGCCCAATTATATGCCACCAACCTTCAGCAGTTCAGGCATTTAACCTCTGTCTGATCCTGCCAAATCACACCTGGCAAAGCCTGCGGTACCTTCATGGCTGAGAGTCTCACAGCTCTCATTACGGTCTGTGTTGAGCTCACCAATCAACTAGTGAGAAAACCGTTCTTCTCACAGTTATATTCTGATGGCTTTTGTCTCCTGTCTATCAAGAAAGGGAGATATATCTTTTTGTATGCAAAGTACAAAGCCTACCTCTTTCTCCTGGTCTTCCTGGTTGACCGGGACTTCCTGGAAACCCTTGCATGCCTGGGGAACCTTGTTCTCCTTGTGGCCCTGGAGCCCCAGGCCGACCTGGCTCACCAGGGGGTCCTGCGATGGTTCGGGTTGAGACAGACTGGCTTGGAATCTGGTTCAGAATTGAGTTATATCTTGCCATATGACCTGTCAGGAAAAAAATGTCCTCGTTTTCAAGTTGCAGTGGAGGCTCTGGTTCAGCTAAGTTTGACCAAAGCACTGGCAGGTCCTCAAGGCTGTGGTCTGTAGTGCTTTGATAATATGAAGTTACACGCTTGGTGGTGGAGAGACAGTGGTTTAGGGAGTACACAGAAAAGGGGAAGAACTATTGTGTAGAATTTTATTTCCCTTCTTTGATTTTTTATTTTTGTATTTTATGTCTATAAAAATTTAAAATTGTTACCACAGAAGCCTCTGTATACTATAGCACATTGGAGACAATTCAGGCTTTTTTTAGATGCCTGATGCTAATCAGTTCTAATTGCAAACAAATCCATTTGAACATAAATCTAGTCAGAACATAAATCCTGACTGTCTAGCCTAAAACAAACAGATCCCCTTGGATGCTCTGAAAAGCATCATATTTGCAAGTAATTGTGGCAGGAAAAGATCCATTGTAGAGATGGAAACATGTGAACTCTAGATGTTCTTACCCTGGATGAGTTGCTCACACACTTGCCGAGCAACAGCACGCACCATTGCTTGGGACTGGAGATCACCCTGGACAACAACAGCAGCAGTGTCATAACACTATTTTTTTGCACCATCATTAAATGAAAGACATTTATTATCCCTGAGAGATTTATCCTCACAGATGAGAAAAAAGAGCCAAAAAAGTTTTGGTATTTCCCTGGTTCCCATCAATGTATTTAGCCAGCAAGCAGAGGTTGGAGAAGATAACCCCGCTGAGAGATTTGGGGACAAGCTTAATGCCACATACTTCTCAGCTTAAAAACATAACTGTAGCTGTATATAAGATGTCTGGAAAAGAAGGAGAGTTTGCCTGATTGCACAGAGAAAATTATTGTGCCTGTAAACACAAAGAAATACAAATTGGAGAAAGCTTTTTATGAGGCAGAAGGACAGACAGGGAAAAAAAATGGTGGCTAATTTAAAGATAGACTTACCCGCTCACCCCTTTCACCCTTAGCTCCAGGAGGACCCTATGAAAAGATTCAATACAAAATTGATTGTCATTTTGTTCTTGCTCAAAATTTTTAACATGTAAACATTGTCTCCCTTGCAGCATGACAGTAAAAGGAGAAAAACCAAACAAGGAACGTGGTTTCAGGAGGCCACGTGACAGTAACAAATATACATTTTCCATTTCAGTACTCAAGAAAATGTCCACCTTTGGCAATTACAAGGCGACAATGACTTTCTGTCTCTGCCTCTGCTATGACCTGAGTCAGCAATGGGATTAAACTGCACAGAAAATGTAGTGTGACATTAAAGATAATTTAATACTGTAATGACAATAAGGATCATTATGGATTGGAACAGGTCATCTAAGGCAGTTACAGCTTCACTGGTGGTGTGGACTAGACATCTCTCAGGAACTCCTGCAGCAAGGACAGGTCTGCATGAAGAGGTAACCAGCCAACTGATGCACAGTTAAAGCACAGCTTATTCTATCCTGGGCAAGAAGAAACTCCTACAAAACCTGCAAGAATATTTCTAGGCCTCTATTACCCTACCTTTTGGGAAAGATAAAAAAGAAACTCAGTAATCGTTTACCCAGCTAGCTGGGTTTTTAGAACTACTAGAGTCTAAATATTCACAGCAGAGGTTTTACATGACTCACAGGAATATCCACACTCTAGGAAATCTAGTTCAATATCTGGAACATGTCTTTGGACAGGAACTGGATACTCATCGTGCCATACATTGATAGTAACAAGTTCCATAGCTCATCAAATCTCCTTCATAGATGCCATGATTACACTTAGAAACTATGCAGAACTGGGCATTAGGTTATTGTCTTTGCTTATATCTTAGCAGTCATTTCCACTCAACCAAATAAAAATGTTTGCATTGGACTAAATCTCCAAAGCAAACTGGATTTTGATTTCTACAAATTCTGCAAATTGAATCAGAAGAAATCACTGTCACATTCTGATGCCCTTAAACGTGAAATAGAACATTCATTGGAAAAAAATTGAGCAGACTTTATAATTAGCCAAGTGGTCAAATGTTAAAATCTGAATACACAATATTATCTGAACTGTCACAGAGAAAAAGAGGTCCACTGTAAATCCTCTCTTTTACACACTCATTTTATAGTTGTATTCCCTTCTTCTACTTAAACTGTTGAGTTTTTTTATAATAAAGAAAATAATATCTGAAAGACAAGCTTAGCATTAAAGGTTCCTAATATTTATATTCGGTATAGAGTGAAATTTTCCACTCTATGAAATTGATGGTCAGATTTATAATAAGATTCTAGAAAAAGCCTTGATTGGTAAGTCAGTTGTCTTGATGCAAACGCAGAGTAACCATGAAAGCCAGTTCTGTATTCATGCAATATTTTCACAGTTTGAGAACGAGAACAATATTTTGGAAATATTCAGGTTAATAAATGGCATACTTTAATTTCCTTAGAGTTGCTTGAAGTGCAAAGGAAAAAGAGGAGAAAGTAATTACACACAGACTACAAATTCACATACTGTTATGTTTTTAACTTCTGTGTTTAAATCTTGTGTTTTGACTCTCTAATCCCTATATTCCAAACACTGTACGTAAGATCAACAAATACATTTAATTATGAAGAACGAACAAGAAAGACCAATATGATGTTTCGCTTAGCCACTAACTGCAAACAGATCATAAGCTATAAATATTGAGGAGTTTCGTAAAACAGTGAAGTCAGGTACAGAAAACAATTAATCCATACCAGCAAGTATAGCAATATTAATTAATTTTACTCACAGGAGCTCCAACATCACCTTGTGGCCCCTGGCTTCCAGTAACACCAGGAACACCTGGAGCACCAGGTATGCCCTACACGGAAACAGAGAGAGAAAATACTTAGTGGTGATGACAATCAACATCCATGAATGCTGATGGGAGAAATAACGGTGTGATGGAGAGGGAGACAAAGCAGACAGTTCTGCAAGCAAAAGGCTGGAGATGCTGGGAGAGAAGACTCAGAAGTGCATGTTGCAGGAAAAAGAGCACCAAAGGCACAGCTCTGAGAAAAGCACTTGAGAAAAACAGACTTGTGTTGCTCGCTTTCTGAACCAGGCACAGATTGCTGAATGACTAGATCCTGTGATTTTACGACCACGTTCGGGGGGGATGAATCAGAACATTTTTTGTAAAAAGAGCAGGATTGCTTGGAGAACACTTGATACCATCAGCAGTTTCACCTAACTTCTTAATTCTATCAAGAAGGCATTAACTTTGCCTAGCTGCCTGAGCTGAGAAGGATAAGACTGATCCTGGAGGCAACACACGTCTTGCTTTGAAGGCTGAATGTGGCCTCTACTGTCTTCCTCTGTGAGAGCATTTGAATACCTGCACTTGCCTCCAGACCAAGCAGCACATGGCGGTTCACTTCAACTAACAATCCAAATTGGAATTTCTTACAAAAAGAAAGTCTTGTTTCAAACGTTAAGAGCCCAAATTTCCTTTATAGTGCAGTTACTTGACTAAGAACAAGCTTTCAACCTATTGACTGAATAAGTGTCTCCCCCTCCCCTGGGAGACATTTTTTTCTCGAGCTAAGTTAGAGTGGAAAGAAACAACACTGGAGAAGTAACTCTCTGCCAAGACTGTGCACCATGAGAACTTTCCCTTCCAAGCAGAATCCTTGGCCTTGGCCTATTCACTGAAGCCTAGATAAGAGTGACCTACAATCCCCTTCAAATCCTGCTGGCTTTTACAGTAACAAACTCCATGGGCAATACTCACCATTGGGCCAGGAGGTCCTTGTGGGCCTGTGGGTCCATCTTTGCCAGGAAGGCCCTATATAAGAGAAATATAAGTGATTTTATCAGCTTTTTATATGTACTTCATGAATCTGTTCCATTTCATCTAGACCTTTTTTTTTTTTTTAATTAGTAACTGGTGGTAGTGGTTTCTTAGAAGAAAATTCCCTTATTTGCCCTGGGGAGGGTTTATTTCTAAAAAGGAGCTATAGCATCGCCAATATTTTAAAAAAATATAAATCCAACTACTCTCACAATACTTTTGTAGTAAGAAGCAGGGATGCAAAACTCTTTGTGCTGGCAATTTTCACCTCTGAGTGAATTTCACTTCTGGTGCTGCTGTGCTAAGTTAAATGAGAGTGTTTGCTGTCAGACTGCCACAAGATGGGTCCCACTTCTACATCTGCTCTCACCAGTTGCAACTATTCACAGTCCAACTGATGAAGTGTGGAAAGATGGCAATGGAGAGGCCATCTCTCTGCCCAGCAACACCGTCCATGTGCACTCGCCATCACCGAGGCCCTGACTCGGGAAGCAGCAGGAATGCTCATGTGGTTTACATTATGAACGTGCTTCAGAGCTTCCAGAAACGAGAGCCAAAAACTAAAGATAACTTGGAAACTGGAAAGCAAGCAAATCATAAAAAAAAAAAAAAGACTGACCAGATGTAGAAGAAAATACACTATTAATAAAGTGTTCTTGCAAATTAACCAATATGCACATTTTGTGTCCACATGCTATAAAGCACAGGTTTCTGAACAGCCTGGTGATAAGTCAATTCTTTATCTACTCCACAGCCTAAAAAGGAGAAATATGATCTTATCTGTGGCTCAAGACCAGAATATGGAGGTGAGAGAAGAAGGAAAAGGAGGGTTTGAAAGCGTTTATGCTGACACACAGTAAAGAACATTCTAGGCCTCAGTATCTCGCAGAGCTTCAGGAAAAAATTTACATCTTTTTTATTTTGCATTTTTTTCCCAAAGCTTTATTTATGACACAGCTTTAGTATGAATATAGCATGAATTACTAGTTTTACACTTTACATAATTTGGAAACTATGATTCAAACCTGCTATCACATGGCATTAAAAATCTGGTTGGGGAATATTATCTGCCATGTACCTGGAAAGGATTTTATAAAATTCCACCAGAAGGGTGTTTCAATGATAAAAAAATCAACTCATATTATGTCATCTATGCATCCTTAGTCTTGATAAGGAAATACTTTCCTATTTCACAGTGTAGCCAGATGGTTCCTGAAGCTTCAAGGACCAAAGCAGCTCCCCTATAACAGTAAGAACTAAAGCAAACGTACCAGCTAAGTGGTATAAAGATACAAGAAGTATCTCTATCACAGTAGTTTTAAGACATATACAAGGAAAAGATTGCAAGCCTCGCTCAATTAAATAAATTTGCAAAGGAAAGTGTCTTCAGTCTTCAAAACTGGTGTTTCTAGAGGAAAACAGAGAATGGTATAAGGAATCTTGAAATGTATTAAAAATTATAAAATAGGGTTTCTGATACTTTCTGGAAGAACCATTTAGTTGTGAACAATGTTTTGAAAAATTCAATCATAGCTATTCATACTTTTATAATAACGTGGAAGTCCATAAAAGATGATGCAAACTAGACTTGTGTTTTTAACATTATAACCTTCAGGAAGATGACATCCCTGTCTCTAAATTGGAGAGACATGGACTTGATGGATGGACCGCTCGGTGGATAAGGGAAAGGACTCTTAATCAGGGAGTGCAGTGATAGGACAAGGGGTAATGGCTTTAAACCACGAGATTTAGATTAGATATTAGGAAGAAATTCCTTATTGTGAGGTTGGGTGAGGCACTGGAACAGGTTGCCCACAGAAGCTGTGGCTGCCCCATCCCTGGAGGTGTTCAAGACCAGGCTGGATGGGACTTTGAGCAACCTGGTCTAGTGGGAGGTGTCCCTGCCCATGGCAGGGGGGTTGGAGCGTGATGGTCTTTTAAGGTCCCTTCCAACCCAAACCATTCTATGATTCTCATATGTTCTATCTATTCTGCATTAATATATTTCAAAATTTGACCCTGACTTCAAAGATTTAAATGAGATTGGAATTATATCCTATGTTTGAGGAGCAGCAAACTAGCTCAAAGGTTTTCAACATTTTCCTTTCCATAAAAGCTAGAGAAAAAATATGTCTAAATCAGGCTGAATATGATTCTATGATAATTCTATTTAAAAGTATGTTTCATTTTTTAAAACAAATATTTAAAATCTGCATTTATTTTTGATTGGTCCTTAAAGCAGGATGAAGACTGGTAGTACGTGATTAAGGGCTTAATTTAACTAGGAGGAGGGAAATACAGAACTTCCAACTGACTTCTAGGATCTAGCGTGGATTCACACAAAGTTCTAAAGAAAAATAATGCTTAATGTCCCCCCCAACTCCTCCCATCCCAGTCAAAGAGTAGAACTAACAGTATGATTAGAATTACATTTTCTTTGACTATATTTCACATTTTCTGTCTTCTGAGCAATATTCTTGCTCTTGGCTGCTCAAGAATCATCTCCTGTCTATTCTCCTAGGATTCATTTCTCTTGGCATTGTGTCTGTATCACTTGGCCACAAAAAATCACCTCCTACTGTATTTGTTAGATGCAAAAATTGCTATTTAGAAGTGAGGTCAAAGAGGTTTGGTTCAAGCAAGAGTATGGCAACACCTATTCTCTCATGCAGGTAAAAGACCAAAGATATTTTTTTGTGCTGCCAACAGGGTTTGAATATGATGTTACTCAGACCATCCAGTGGCCAGAACAGATCTGACACTCATTCTGAACTTTTGAGTAGTGAGCAGAGATTAGTAGGTACCAGGAAATTGGCAGGAAGACTGGGAATGTTTTTCTTCTGGCTCTTTCTCCCATTATTTTTAGTCTGTGTAATGTAGAAGAAAATAGAGCAGTGTGAGAATTCACGAAGTTGTATTCTGAGACTGAAGCCTTAAAGATGTTATTAACTCTTCTATTTATTGAAGTGTCCTCTCTTCTTAACCACCTCCAGAATAACCTGGGAAATTACATGGTACAACAGCACTTTCTCTCTGATGCAGTCTTGTCCAGGACAGCTCTGTACAGAACCACTGAAACTCCTCCGTGGACCTGCATGTCCAAGAGAACAACAGGACCGATTTTGATGGGAATCATAGAATCACAGAATAGTTTGGGTTGAAGGGACCTTTAAAGGACATCTAGTCCAACCCCCTGCAATGAGCAGGGACATCTTCAACTAGCTCAGGCTGCTCAGAGTCCCATCAAATCTGACCTTGAGTGTTTCCAGGGATGGGGCATCTACCACCTCTCCAGGCAACCTGTTCCTCTGAAGTTGCAGCAGGGGAGGTTTAGATTAGATATTAGGAGGAATTACTTTACTGAGACGTGGTCAGGCACTGGAACAGCCTGCCCAGGGAGGTGGTGGAGTCACCATCCCTGGAGGTATTTAAGAAACATGTAGACGTGGCTCTTCAGGGCATGCTCTAGTGCCCAAGATTATTGGTTTGTGGGTGGGTGTGATGTGGTGGGGTGTTGTGTTTGGGGTGGGGTTTTTTTTGTTTGGTTGGTTTTTGTTTTTGTTTTTTTTTTTTAAGTTTGGACTCAATGATCTTAGAGGTCCCTTCCAACCATGGTGATTCTGTGGAAATTAAGCAAGTCCTTAGAGGAGAAGATGTGACACAGCTCAACATACACGTCATTTCTATGGCTTTGGGAAAAAGAATTGGGAGTTTCTAGGGGAAAACAGGTTGAACATGAGTCATCAGCATGCCCCTGCAGCAAAGAAAGCCAACCACAGTCTGGCTGTAGGAGCACAGCCAACAGGTTGAGCAGTACATTTAAGGAAGCACCCCTTTGCCTCTATTGAAAGCTTTTAAGACTAGCTCTGGAGTGCTGGGTCCAGTTCGGTATCTCCAGTACAAGAAAGACTGACATACTGAAGCAGGTCCAGTGCAGGTTCACCAAGCTGGTCAGGGGCTGGAGCACGGGACATATGAAGAAAGTTTGAAAGAAGTGGGTTGGCTCTGCTTGGTGAGCTTAATGCTGTTTTAACTACCAGTAATGCTGTTTTAACTCCAGTACCTGAAGGGAGCCTACAGGAAGGCTGGGGAGAACCTGTTTAGAAAGGCCTGTAGTGACAGGACGAGGGGAAATGGCTTCAAGCTGGAGGGGAACAGATTTAGATTGGAGATTAGAAGGGGGTTCTTTACTGTGAGGGTGGTGGAGCACTGGAACAGGTTGCCCAGGGAGGTGGTTGAGGCCCCATCCCTGGAGATATTCAAGGAGAGGCTCGACGAGGCCCTGGGCAACCTGGTCTAGTTGGGGGTGTCCCTGCTGACTGCGGGGAGGTCGGACTAGATGACCCTCGGAGGTCCCTTCCGGCCTGGGAAATTCTATGATTCTATGATTCTACCTGATCAGAGGAAAAAGAGACGTAAGCACTCTTCTTAGAGGTGCACAGCGATGGGACAAGAAGCAACAGACACAAGTGGAAACAGGGGGAATTATGATTAGACGTTAGGAAAAAAAATGTTACAATGAAGGTGGTTCAATTAATATTGTCATGGCTTGCCCAGAGAGGATGTGGAATCTTCATACCTGGAAGTGTTCCAAGACTCCAATTAACGTGGACCCAAAGCAACCTGCCCTCCTGCTCTCAGAGTGAGCTGATTAGGAGCCATTAGGAGCTGAAGAAATGTTTAAGAGACTGAATCATCCTCTCTGCAGACCAATGTCTTCAAGAAGGATAAGGCAGCATTGGTCAATGCTTCGGGGCTTCAAACTAGCTGCAGCAGCTCAGCAAGAGAAATCAATCACTTGACAGTTTAACTCTGTGGTCCCACCTCTAGTAGACACAGAGGGAAGCACATCCAACAAAGCTTTCTCCAGAACCTTTTAACCTGCTAAGGAGGAACCATGTCTCTTTGCCAAGGAGAAGCTTGGCCACAAGAAGACACCCCGAGGAAACCACCAGGCTACAGAGAGTGGTAACAGCATCACAGAGATACAAACTTGGCAGTCAGAACAATGGAGATCCCTCTCTACACTGTGTCATCAAGCAGAGCAAGCTTGCCACTCGGGATGATATACTAGGCTTCTCTTGTTGCAGCTGTGTAGATCTGTCCTCTCGTGTGGCCTGCACTTTGCAAGAATGAACAGGGATTGCAATTGTGACCTGACCTTGGACAGGAGCCATGGAGATATGGGAAAGGGGAGACTTTTCTCCCCTCTACCTACATATCTCAGCAAGGGTCAGTTTCAGTTTGCTTCCAAACTTTATACTGTTGGCTGAAAGAAATGAATCAAAAGCACAAGAGAGTGTAATTACTGTCTACATGCTCACCAGAGGCATGATGTCAGTTTGGACTCTCTCACACGTGCAATTCAAGCTCTCTCTTTCAATACGATGTGATTGGGAGAGCTGGTGGAGAAACACAGTCTGTTCTGTTGAGTAAAACCTCTCTATATCACCAGCTACAAATATGGGACAGCAGACAGGACACCAACCAACCACAGCCCCAGCCATGCAATAAAAAGAAACCATTTTCTATTTTTATAAAATCTTTATGACACTCTTTTGTAACTAGAAGCTAATGAGAGGGGAGGGCACCCTCATGTCTCATTTAAACCAGTTACCAGGCAGGTATAAAATATTAACATGCGTATTCAGAAAGTTTGCCTTATTATCAGAAAATGCATCTTTTGCTCTGATTCAATCTTCATACAATATTTTTATTACATCCCACTCTCTTTCATAGGAAGACTATTTCATTATGAAAATGATCTCTGTATGAATTCACACAACTGACAGCAGAGATGCTCTATTTCTTAATGAGGTACTAAAAACCAAGAAAAACAAATAAATCGGAGACGAATAAGCAGAAGTTCAGAAATATAAAAAAGAACCTCTATAGACTAATTGTTGAATTATAACATTAAGAGGAAAAGATGACCTTTTCTCAACTGATTTCAAAAATAAAACCAGAAATGATGAACACTTGAAAAAAAAAAAAAAAAAAGGAAGGAAAACAAACTGTAAAAAGTGAATTGGTTCCACCTACCAGCAACTGGAAGGAAAAAAATCTCTATTCTAGGACTTCTTGAGTTCTATTATCACATTATCCCCAGTTCAGCAAAGCTCTCGGAGATCTCCCAATAAGTATCAGTCTCATGCTTACCACCTTCAAATCAGTGTGATTTAGCCGTCTGTTTAAGTACTTTACAGCACTGGTACCAATATAATTAAACTACCTTAATGAACAACAAATTCTAAAGAGGAAACGATAGCTAAGCGAAGAATAACATAGAAATCTCAGTTCTAGTAGTATAATGGCTGTAAAACAGTCTGGCATCTTGGCTAACAGGAAGAAGCCCAACAAAGGGAATATTATACAAAAAAGCAATTTACTTCTCAGGAATTTTCCAGTTCCCCTTTGCTGCTGCTGCAGTTGCTGCCCTTTAGAATTATGCCTTTCTTAAGCACTTGGCCTTCAAAGAGACTGCGGTGAAATCATTGGTTTGAATCTTCACCCATTAAAAGCAATTTTATGTTGTCATAACTTCACAGCAATCAAATGAGTTACACCACCATAAAATTAGTGTAACATAACTATTTTTTGTCCTAGAAATAATTACTGCTGGACAATATTGCATAAGGGTTGCACAGGGACAATAACAGACCTAATTTTATGAGATCTAAGCTATTTATCCAGCTCCTTTGATTAACACCAGAAGAAAGTGAACACATGAGCAAAGCATTATTACCATATCTATAAAATCTGGCAATTTATGTAATTGCCCTACTTTATTATAGACAACACTGGGGTCTTCTACAGAGCAAGGCCTGCATGACCTTTCCAGGCTGTATCAAAAACCTTTGCTGCATGAGTCTTTCTGCTGGCCTCTCTCAGAGATAGCATCTCTCTGCAACAACCTGCTGACTTCCACACGTGGGGAAACAAGACCTCTTCTGAGCTGCTGGCTGCCAGCAAGACATGGCTGAGGGCCTCCATGGCTAAATATGTGGTCAGCTACAGAATAAAGTAAAATTACAGAGTTCTCTTCTCCCTGAACTGCAGAACACTCACTGTGCCTCGTGATCAGCAAGGCAGAAAGAGAAGGCACATACCACTCATGTATAATGTCTAGCACCAGGTCACCTCGACCTGGCTATGACTAAGATTAGGCAGCACAGTGGGAAAGATTCAAATGTCCATCAGGCTCCAGGGCTTTATTAATTAACTTGGAGATGAACAGGTGACACCTGTTCGGGGGATTTACACCGAAAAAAATCCAATACAGTCAAAAAGAAGACTTAAAAAACTTTATAAATGAGCTTCTATACGGAAGAAGGCATCACAGTATTATAAGTAGGAAAAGGAATACATTTTATATTTACCTTCATATTTCACCACAACTCAATTTAATATTAGAAGGCCATTCATGTGATTAGAAGGTTATTCATCTGATGATAATGTTTAAATCTTTATCTTAATAAAATTACTTTATTTTCCTGATTTTAGAGAAAAAACATCTAAAAAACATCTGCCTAAATTCTACAGTAACTTCAGTGGAATTACTTCTACACATAAAGATATGCCAATGCTTAAATTCAAAATAGTGAGCTCAAATATACATTTTGCTATAGGGATTTTTTTTACAACAAGGTCTCAGTTTAATGCCAGAAATCCAAAGAAAGTCCAGATTTCCCTGAAGTTCAAGTTACATTAACGTATCCAAAAAAGGATCATGAATATGTAAATCTTGTTCAAGTGAAACTGAAAAGTCATATTTAATAAGGAACTTCTGCTGTAGACAGTAACCTAGTATTGCGCTAACAGTGACTTTCCAGTTTCTGTCTAATAATGAAACAAAAGTCTCCCCAAGGAGACAGGGAGGAGGACTTACAGATTTAGCTGCACACAGGAATATGAAGATTTTTTTCCCAATTCCCAGACAGACTGTAACTATCTTCATTTGCTCTACCGGAAGCAAGGTTGACTAAATTTTGATATTATTCTTCACCTTTTCCTCATGTCAGCAGTTTCTACATGTATTGTTTTACATTCAGTATAAAATTCCCTTGTAATTGTCTGTGTCATTCATTAATTAGCTAGAAAGCAAATTTAGATCACTGCATTGGATTGCATGCTAATTATGTACCATTTAACCACCAGCTGATTTTAAACATATAAGAAAATGGACTAAATGGCAGTGCTGGACATTAGTGACATCTACTCCTGTCAAGTGCATTAAACACAAACACATTTCATGGCTCCCCATCACGTGTCTGGTGTTTCTCAACCCTGATGTAGCAGATGGAAGGATCCTCCACCCAATCTCTGCTCTGCTGATTGGCACAGAGATACAGGCCTCCAGAAATGATAGAAAACAAGTGACATAAACTGTAATAAATCAACCACGTTGAGAAACATACCCATTCGGGAATGGAAACTCTTAAGACACATCCAAAACATGTTCATTTTACCTTACCCTTTGACCTTGAGCTCCATCTCTTCCGGGTGAACCTGATGCTCCTGGGACACCCTAAACATTATAAAGGGAGATCAAATGATGAGATCAAGTTAACAGAATCCAACCAAATCACTTCCCAGTGAAACTATATGACATGCTTTTTGGATAAACGTGTTGGATAAATGGAACTAGGGAGTTCAATGGTTGGGGCCATAGAAGAGATTCTGTAAAGAAGGTGTTTCTGTGAAATGAGAGATAGCTAAACAGACATTGTTAAAATGCACAGATTTCATACCTCCTTTGCCACAATCCTCTGTTAATAACGTTGACAATTTTGTCAGGTCAGGCTCCCTGTGCCACTAAGCTGAAGAGAGAGCTTGATTTCCTGCATCATTCCTGTGTTGTGTCAGGAGTAGCTTAACCTAAAAATACAGCTATTTCTCTCTCTCATTGCTTAAACAGTCTGTGACCATATTGTCTGCAGTCAGTGCAGCAATACCAAAGGGGCATTACCTGCCTGAGCAGGATGACCAGTTAGGTCCAGCAGTTCCCCATTGTTCAGATGAAATGTCACTCTCTCGCTCATGAAGGCAGGGAGTGACACTCTAGCTCATGATGGCAAAGCAGCTGTCTGGGACCATTACTGCAGCGGTCCAGAGGGCTAACAAAACTGATTTATGAGGAAGGGCTGTATGAGTTTGCTATCCCTAGCACGTAGGAACAAGAAGGTGAAAAATCTGGTAACAACCAACAAATTCTGGAGGGATATAAACAGCAGAAGAGAAGCATCTGAAAAAAGAAGAGCAAATGATCCTGGAAGGCAGCAATAAATTGGAATGCAATCTCCAGACTAAATACCAGACATGAAACTGAGTAAGATTCACTGAATACTACAGCTTTTTAAGATGCTGATCTTGTGAAAGATGGCCTCAAAAAGATTAAGTGCCTCATCTGTCCTCCTAGATAACCCTAGGAAGAATTTAATGAGTTCAAAGTGAAAACAAGCAAACGGTAATTATTCACTATGTAAGCAGGAATCTAAGAGTGGATAGTTTCTGAGCCTATAGAGATCCAATTTCGGTGTTTAACAAGGTCAAGAAAGTAACGGGTTCTTCAGGCCCTGAATGATCGGGTCACTGGACACCAGTACACCCTGGATTCCCGATTCCAAATCTCCGTTCAAATTCACGCCAACAACAGGCTGCTCAGCAGTTTTGACTATGTGCCCTAAACTCACCAGAATGTCAATTCAACATTCAAACTGCGTAAGTGACAGGTTAAACAATACCTGCAGGCCAGGAAAACCAAGATCTCCCTTCTCTCCCTTTTCACCTGGTGGCCCCTGAAAATTAAGAATCACACATAGTAAACCAAATACATGGTTACTTTCCTAATTTAAATAGTTTCTTTCAGTGTCTTCAGAAAAAAAAACAACAAACAACTAATAAGAAATTTTTTCCTGCTGAGAGCATACCTATTTGCAAAACTGTAAATGAAGAATTTACGAATATAGAAAATAAAGAAAGTAAAACTAATTTTAAAAGATTTCAGAGCTAACCTGGCAAAACTATAGCCATTATGTGATTAAAAAAAAGGTAGTTATTTTATTTTCTCCTCAAAGGAAATCTGTTTCTCTTCAGCTCTCAGAAATATTTCCTATAATGATGAAACCAATATATTTCTCTGGAAATTACATGTGTTTCCACAGTACATATGCTTGACAAAGATATACTTTTCTAGATAACAAACTAATTTTAATTAAATTCCATGCAGAAACACAATTTCCCTATCAATTAGCTATTCTTATAATTAATGTATTCTGTATTATTCTTCAATGACAGCATCATCAAGAATATAGCTTTAGTAACTCACTTCATTATATTGTACAGCAGTATCACACAGATGAGGTAAAAAGAAGAAAGTGTATTATATGTAGTAAATTTTGAAAAAAAGTCTAGCAGAAAAAAACCCTGTGTCTCCTGCCTTTAAAGGCTTGTGTGAAGCCATCTACTGGAGACGTGTATGAAACAAGATTAATGCTGCTGGTTCATTATTTTACCAATGTGTCTTTATGATGAAATTCTGAGACTTATTTCACAACATCATTGCTTACTCCAGGCCTAATCATCTCCTCTGATGACAGACTTTGTAAGTGCAGTAGATACTATTGCTTAATTTTGGCAACGAATATGGTGTTCTTGCTTGGCTATATCTTTCAAGTCAGAACTGATCTGCGATGAGCAATACCACAACCCAAAAAAGATAAAATATTAACATTTTGGTTTGGGGCCATGTTACAACCCCCACTGTAATTTTTTTCACTTTTCGCCGGGCTTGGGTGCTAATACCTGGGGCATATTCAACCTGCTATCAAATACCTTCAGCTAAAAGTTCAGATCCAAATAAAAACAGGAATGTTGGCATTGAACCCATGTCCAGTGTAGGTTAAGCATAAATCTGTGATTTCATCTCAAATATTGAAATTCAGATTCTGATCAGGACACCAAAAGATATTGTGCAGTCCAGTCTAAGATATGTGCTGTTCAACACATTACAAGAAAGAACACTATTGATTTTGTAAGTCTCACTGGAAGCCCTTGAATAGAAAGTCCACTGGGTCCTTGTGGTCCTGGAGGTCCTTGTGGTCCGGGAACACCAATTTCACCTCGAGGTCCATCTGGTCCCTAATGTAGCAGAGGACATAAGTTAAACTCTTATCATATGGACAAAGGCAGCTTATGTTTGAAGAATTAAATACCAATAGACTCAAAAATACCAGAAATATGGGTTAACATTTGATTGAGCAGTTAGGGTTCAATTTAAAACTGCCTGGTTCCTTTATAAATGCAAAAAAAATGAAAATTTATGCTGTGACAGGAGCGTTCTGAATTTTATGTCTTTTATCAAGGAATAAACAGGACAAGCAATTGTTATGAAAAGAGACACATCAAATGCCAATGGCATTTCACTGTGCTTCTTCCTTGGCGACATGAGAGAGAATCTGGAATTCATTTCAAGCTTTACATGCAGCAGAGAGAAACCAAGAACCTGTGGATCTGTCAACTGCAAAGTGCTGTGCAATGTACCTTTGGACCCGGATCGCCACGATGACCTTTGGCACCTCTGACACCTGGACCACCCTGTGAAGCACAAGCACGGGACTTATTAAAAACCAACACCCTCAAATAAACAAAAATAATCCAGAGAAGCCCAAGAAGTTTTCCCTTGTTCAGGAATTAGTGAATGCTCTGTCCATATCCTTCCACTGGAATAATTAAACTGAGAACGTACTTAAGTGTGGCCATACACAGGAACAGATTTAAACACAGATGTGACTACTTTCTAGAGCCAAGAATGCACACCACGTAAGCATCAAAATAACACGGAAAGCTGCGATAGAGATGGAAATGTATACATGTGGTCATGGGTTCCCTTCCAACTGCTGAAACCTGCACATCTGTCTGTTCTCACCAAAAAATCACTGCATTGTTAAAGGCTGAGTTTCCAATGACTCGAGAATACTTTCCGGCAAGGACAACTCCAGGATCTGCTCGACTTGCCGTGGTTTAATTTAGAACTACTCTTAGGTAAAATACTCTTTTGCTTATTTTCCCCTGTTTTGCTTTCTTCAGCAGTGCCTACATCTGTTAATCATTTATTAACCAACTGTTGCCTTTTTTATTAGTATCATCTGAGACACTGGAGTTGCAAATATCTATGGATGGCTGCCATGAACGTGTTTTGCATATACATGCTGCATGTGCTTTGTCCTCTAGGACAGCATAAATAAAGATTATTTTTTTTTCCAGTTTTTTTAGATCAATTTCCCTCTTCCCCCACCTGACTATATTAATTAATCTCTTATGCTATGACCTTTACAGGGATTCTGCCCTTCTTTGAACTGAAAAAGGACCTTGTACAACTAGGCACCATAACTGAATAGTGTTCTTTCGAGGCTACAATAAGTCATTGCGAGTTCCCAAATTCCAGGTCTTCACATTTCTGCATTCCAGCCCAGGAGCTCCATCTGCCCTTTCTCCTGCCTCTGTCTTTCTCCCATCTCTCTCTCCGATTAAAAATTCCTATGCAAATACTCAACAAAGTAACTGTAACTTGTTAACATAAACTAAATTACAGTTTTCTCCCATTTCCTTGTCAGAAACAGATTATATTTTTACTGAGTAAGAATATATACTTAAAAATAGCCTGACGTTGAGCCATTAAATCCCAAGCTTTAGGTTTACACTGAATTTGGTACCCTTATCCATGTTTTGAACCCAGTAACCTTTGCGTGGTAAAAGCACAAGTTCCGGAAAAGCATTGATTTAAGATGAAATCACAAGAGGCTCCTTCATTTTTCTCATAGAACCATGGAATCATAGAATGGTTTGGGTTGGAAAGGACCTTAAAGATCATTGAGTTCTAAGCCCACTGCCATGGGCAGGGACACTCCCCACTAGACCATGTTGCTCAAAGCCCCATCCAGCCTGGCCTTGAACACCTCCAGGGATGGGGCATCCACAACTTCCCTGGGCAACCTGTTCCAGTGTCTCACCACCCTCACAGGAAAGATTTTCTTGCTAGTATCTACTCTAAATCTCCCCTCTTTCAATTTAAAATTGTTATCCCTCACCCTATCACTACACTCCCTGATAAAGAGTCCCTCCCCATCTCTCCTGTAGGCCCCCTTCACGTACTGAAAGGCCATTATAAGGTGTCTCTGGAGCCTTCTCTTCCCCAGGCTGAATAACCCAAACTCTCTCAGCCTGTCCTCACAGGAGAGGTGCTCCATCCCTTTGATCATTTTCACAGCCCTCCTCTGGACCCGCTCCAACAGGTCCATGTCCTTTCTGTGTTGAGGACTCCAAAGTTGGACAAAGTACTCCAGGTGAGGTCTCATGAGAGCAGAGTAGAGGGCCATAAACTTGTTTTTGTGGTTATTGCCCAGCACTACTAAGCTGGTGTGACTAATTTCAAAATTTTAGTTTCTTCAGCTTCCTCTTCTAGCCAAGAATTCCTGTTATGCCTTTTTATCTTATTTTAAATTAAAGCCAGTGCATTCCCCCAGAACAATTGTTATCAAGTGACCTTATTTCTTTTTGATAGTTAAAACCTATGAAGTACTGAATGCTTTTCTTTGCAATTAAACTTCTCCAGTTCCCCAATATTTTTTTTGATTCCTTCTTCACTTTCTGCAGTTCTGCAGTGCTCCTTGCAAATGCAGGCATTAGGTTTGTGAGATATCTTACTTTTACTTTGTGTGGGGAACTTCAGACAGCATGATCGAATTCTGGCAAAGATGAAGCCATAGAAACAGTAACCCATAACAAAAACTGCCAGATAATCTTAACTCTAAACAATACTTTGTCTTACCCAAAACAACCCACTTCCGAAAAGAGCTTAAAAAAAAATATTTCCAGAATTACTATCCCAAACAAATGGAGGGCTTTTATTTGGAGTCTTTGTAGTCTAATGTCTAAAACTGGCTCCATGGTAGAATCTTGATCCCTTAAACAGAAAAATCCTTGGCTTAGAGAAAAGTCACATGACATTTTAATGACTTGGAGCAGTATTGACCAGACATAGCACATGTGACTTTCTGACTGTTGGTCGGCGCAGAGATGAACACTGACTTTATTCTTTTGCTCTGCTTTTTCCTTGGCCTCTTAGTTTTTTTCCAGACCTATGCCATCTAACTGTCTGGCAAAAAAGTATCACTCACAGGCTGAGTTCCAGACCCACATGCTCCCCTGCCTAGGCAGTGATTTTTCTGCTTGATTTTAAGCCTCCTCTTACATTGCACTATGCTACTCAAAATACTGCTAATCCTAAATGTAATACATTATTTTACTGCTGGATTAAGCTTTGGCAACTCCTGATCTGTGTATGTTTTGAACTACAGTAACATACATCCTACCAGTCAAATAATTTTTAAATGTTTTTCATTTTACTGTGAAATGTGGTCAAACTACTCTATTTCAGTTGCATTTTTGTGTGAATTATCCCATTGTCTTTTTCACAGAACTGGAGTTTGACACCTATATACAAAAATTAAAACCATTAAGGTTTGTTTTATAAGCTGCATTGAAATAGGAGAACAGAATAATTTTTCCTTGTTCAAGATGCATCTCTTCAGTGAATTTTCTCCTGAGTTCCTTTTCAAGTTTTTGTACCAGAGCTTGAAGGAGAGCTTGCAGAAGGACTAATCTCTGAGCTGTTACTAGGGCCAACGTCTGCTAGGATCTACTACGTGAACGTCTTATGTGCAAGTTAATTTTGTTGTTGAACGTGTATCTCATGTAATTTGTGTACTTCAACTGTCTCAGAAGCTTATTTTCCTTCACATTCTTCCCTGGCTTTCTCTTCAAAACATGCTCTTGGAGCATCCAGGAGACAGTATAAGCAGAGAAACACACAGTTCAAACTTGTTCACAAGAAGGTCTTATCTCAAGCTACCTTAGCAAGCACCCCTAAAATGCCAGAGTTATCAATCTAGTTGTAAAAGAAAAAAACCATCACATGACCATTCTACAGACATCCCAGTTAGGAAACCAATAACAGACCATTGCAAACAGAGCCTACAACTTTTCTAAATGGCTAAAAATTCAGACTTGGGATGTGAGACTGAGTTATCTAACTTTAGTGAACCATGTCTCAGTTGTCTGATCTGATCCATTACCTGAGTTTGTCCACAAACCAGTAAAGAGAAAGGAGATTTATCCTCTCTTTCTATGATACTATGCTGAGATGGAAGGGAAGTCAAATAATTGTCTTCTAGAAGAGACTCTCTCATTCCTCTGGTTACGCAAAGAACTTAGGTATACACTGACTTAACATTTACACAGCAAATGTTTAGATGAGTGCTGTCAATGTAACACACCCCACAGCATCTTTGCTATAAACAATGTAATTTTATCTCTTTGCCAACACTTAAAACCCTAATTTAACCTTACTAATTGTACAATGGCAGTATATTCACATGTCTTGGAATAAAGGTGGCCAGTGGACTATTTGACTACAGTTGACTACAAATCTGAATTAAACCTTACCGGTGGACCAGGAGGTCCAAGGGGACCCTTATTAGCTTCTGAGCAGGAACAAGCATGAGGAAGGGCAGGGCAGTTTTCTTCATCTCTCTGAGGAAAGATCAAGACAGGAAGAGAATGATGGCCAAAAGTTTGATTCATAAGTTAAGAATTTTATGAATCTAAGACATAGTACTATGTGGATGCCTCAAAAGCACCTTGAGGTGCTTGATGATGTATGATTTAGAAACGTACAACACATTGACTTTCAATAGGAAGAGTAATCCAAGCAGACCTGAACTTTTTTGAAAACGCTTAATCACCCATTTCCATTAAAACATTTGTCTCAATAAAGGGGAAAGTAAAAAGTAAATTCTAGAGTTATTGAAAGAGGTTTCTTACCAAGCCAGGAAGCTCACAGCATTTGTCCCGATTGGCCCATGAGGTAGCACAAACAATGTCAAACATCTGTAACTGCAGCTGTTTCAAAACAAGGGTGATGTACAAAGTGACTGTTAGTTGAATGATCAATGCAAGACGGAACCATTAGCAAGAAAAGGTACTTTTGACTCAAGCACCCAGATTAGACAGAGAAGAAGCTATCGATTGAGAGCAGGCAGTCACATATATGTTAACTTAAATGGTAAAAGGCTTGTGTTCTAACCAACTTGTCCAAACTATCAGACACCAGGTGGATTAAGCAAGCTCTTCAAGGTTAAGCGCTGCAGACATTTGTTGGATTACCCCCACCTCCTGGATAAAATTCCTGATTTTTCCCAATGGTGCATCCCAATACTTTTTTTCTAGCAAAGGAGGCATCAAGAGACAGGCAAAAGACCTCAGCTTCTCAAAGCCAAGTAATTTCCCTTAACCCACTGGTATGGTGCTCAGATTTTTTCTGGGTCTACTGGAGCCTATTACTTACACTGGAGCTGAGCCACAAATAATATTTATCATCTTCTCCAGTTTTATTTTATTTTAGAATATGCCCTCTCTTAGCTATATTATCCCCAGGCAAGTTAAGTTTAAGGATGGTGAAAAGCCTGCTCAATACACGACGACATTGGGCAGAAAATTCCCACCACAGGCCTGGGAACATCGTTTGGACAGGAATTTAATCTACAAGAACACACACAATTGGTAAAAATGATGGGTGCTAGGTACTCAGAAACATTATACTAAGATTCAATGGTAAAACCAATTGTCTCCTTTACAGCCTTGAACTGAACAAAGGGGTCTAGAGAGATGAAGCTTTCTTCTGTTACTATTTCTATTCTTTTTCCATGCCTCATTTATGTGCATACTGAATAGAGAGGGGAATGGAACAGAACATCCCATTAAATTAACCCCACATGTTAAAAAATGTGAGGAACTGCTAGAGATAGAACTCTCTTTGGTTTTGCTCCCATCATTATTTTCAGTGGCATTATTTTAACACTAGAACAGAGCAGTGAATTTAAAGACTTTCTTAAAAATGCACTGCTTCTAAAGCTGTTAAAATGAACTACACATGTGCACCTTCAGTTTTCCCTCACTTTTTTCTTATATAAGTCAACTATTATATTTTATACAAAGGAACACTTTCCTACGCATAGAAAATCTTATCTGCCAGCAGATTATCTGGTTTGTGGATACGCTGTACTCCAGACGCAGACTCACGTGAGCTGGCTCCATGAGAAACACCTTACACAGCTGAAGCGCAGCACGAAGGCAGCTTTTGGGCCCTTGGTTTGGCTCCACAAAGGTCTATCCTGAGTCCAACAAGTCTGTGTCCCTGGCTATGTCAAATGCAAGCTGGCTCCATGTGGAGCCACTTAGATCCTCTTCGTTACATTTCCCAAACCTACTAATTCTGGCAGGACTCATTAGTCTGAGGACTGAAGCACATGAACACACTGCACTGGGACTCAGAATGACCCTGGGCATTTGTATGATACTACACTTAAGCAAAGATGACATCCCAGAAAAGGAGTACAGGAACACCTGAGCAGGTTATGCAGACAGCAGATTACATTCAGAAGTAAGTTGTATTGACATTTTTTCCATAACCCAATCCATCCCAAGCTATTCTGGTATCCTGAACAATGGGAGGTTGACTGCATTGGCTAAATTTCTGCAGTCCTACATAGGCGTGTATATGCATTCATTTTCTCTGGGTTAGACAATCTAGAGATCCATAGTGATCTCTAGCATGTTGGTGTAAAATGAAGAGCAAAGAGGCATTCCCTGAATTGCTGTATTCACCATCCAAATGTTGAATGACTCAGTATTCTTATTTTAAAATATTATGTGGGTTGCCCTGACTCAAGCTAAATAACTAAACAAAGCTTTCTTTGCTACTGTTAAACTTTTATTCATAATTCTTTGTATTCATAGTGATTTTAGTTTCTAAATATCCAGGCCTGCAAGTAGAACCAGTAAGACAGAAAAGTCTGCCCATCCTCATCTGATCAGGCTACAGTTCTACAAGGATTTCTTATGAGCAGATGACATCACACATTACTTTTTTTAACAGTACAAATACACAGAGGTAAGCAAGTTAAATTTAAAAGAAAAGGAAACATCCATAAAGAGGTTTGTGAATTGTTTTAAAACACTGTTTTAAAGCTGGACTTTTCATTAAATCTCACTGAAGGAATAAAGAACATTAGTAGCTGCATGTCACAGGCAGGTTTCATTGCCCAAGCTGGCTGAGTGTCTAATCCAGTGGTGCTGCACTAGTAAGGGATGTTAAAGGGGCAAGGCACGTTTAGCCTAATCCTCTTTTTTTGTCCTATCTATCTCTATTTCTGCCCGTTCATTGAACTGTTGCACACCAGATGCATCAATGGGAAAAAAAAACCCCACACCAGAACTCGGGTACAACTCTGTTCCTTCAAAATGGAAATGTTTTGCAAAATTCAGATGCTTGCACTGGATTCATTTATACATATATTAAAAAAACCAACACCAAAAAAACCAAAACCAAACAAAAATCCACTTTAAAAACATTCTGACAATGTTAAACTGTTCCACATGAATACAGTCAGAACAAAACATCCATAATTTTATTCCAAAATAACTGCTCGCTTGTTATCTTTAATGTAATAAGCATCTGTAAAACTAAGATTAAAGCATTTCATGAAAATACAGCTGATGAAAAAAACACTTTTAAGCACTATTAACATACCCCAATTTTCATATCAATTCAAAACAATTTTCAAAATGTTTTACAAAAAGGAATTTTTATTTCATACACACCTTCATGAGCCTCTTAAAACTGTGAAGATACTGGAACAGATTAAGTCTCAGTATTCTATTTCCAATGGTGGCACAAGTGGTATCTAATGAAGCACAAGACTGTAATTCATACTTCTACCTTACAGTCCTCTAGCTTCCAAAGACTTTTAGATCAGGGGTTTCCTGCCCTAGATTTGTTATCAATATTTCCCATCTTTCCCTTTCATTCATTTGTCCAGACTTTCCTACACTCTAGATAAGTATTTAGTACCCACAGAATTCTACAGTAAGGAACTGCACTGACCTACTACCTGTTATCCTGCCTCCTACTAGCTTCCTTTGGTGTCCTCTTATTTTTGAAGTTGAGGAAACTAACTCATTCATTCCTTACATGTCACTATTCATATAAATTCTCTTCAATATGAATAAAAAAAATGTGCAGAATGGAGAATTTAAAGAATGGTATTTGGGTGCTTTCTTGTCCTGTTTGTAATTCGATATATATGGTAATACATGAAGGCAGCTAAGCAGTACTATGGAGTAAAGAATTTTCATCTTCAGCTACACATTTGTAGCCTTACATCAGTTTTACAGTACATTTGAACAAAACCAAATTTTTCAGTGAGTGGGCAGTCTGACTTATCTTGTATAGATTACTGGATTCTAACAAAAGACACCATTTCTTTCCACATCTCTACAAAGCCTTCTCTAATTTCAAATTTTCCTAAGTTTGCCTTTTTCTGTTTCTATTGAAATGTGAATACAAAAGTTTCTCTGTGTAATTGTCTTTCCAGGCTTCATATAATTATTATCCTTATGTTTGAGGCCTAAAGGCTCTTTTTTTGTACACAGAGATATATTCTGAGGGCTTATTTTTTACTAAACAAGAGTATTCACATGGTAGCAAGTGAATACTTTTCTGAAACCTCATTCCTATTCAAATCAAGCCTTGAGTTCAAGGTTCACATTCTCTGCTAACATCATTCTAAGGTCAAGAACGTTCCAAGAAAATTAGCAAACAGAACTGCACTGCAAAGAAGCCTTCCTAAGATCAGTGTCAGATTGCCAGGTCTTCTTCAGCAACTAAATCTACCTGAAAAATCCAAACAAACCTTCTTAATGACAACTGAAGCAAAACAGACAGACTCCAATACGCTGCTGTGCAAACAGAATGATCAATTACTGCTCTAGGAGAATAATTTTGAAGGAATGAAAGAGTACTTAATCTTGGGGAGGATCTTTCACTTTTAAAATATTTTATAATATAAGACAACTAGATATACAAAGACAGGGGTTTTTGTGGGCCATCTGTGTCAAACCAGTTCAATTATTTAATGAACAGATAGTGCACTTAGGGTAAACATAGAGTAAGAGGGAATAAGAGACATGGGGAATAATTATCACTCAAAGTTTAAACGATTCCAGACAAAGGAGTTATACATTCTATCACTCTGTGTAATGAAGTTCAGAACACAAGTCATACCTCTGTTCACCTCTGTGTTGAGAATAACATTTGAACAATGGTGACCTAGTGATTTCATTTATTAAAATAACCAAAAATAGACTTTGCCCAAGTTGAGAACTATTGCAGGCTTTTGTAGAATTTCTGAAATGCTGGAACTTTACTGTTTCAAATACAAATTCACTCTGCTTCAACTTAAAACTAACTGCAAGGACCCCAAACACTTGTGTTTAGGATATTTTAAATGTATAAAGAATTAGTCTTGTTCTACTCACTGGTGCAGAGTTATCTCTTGGTCCTCTGGATCTGACCATCCTCCCCAGCACTTCTATGCCATCAGAACTAATATTCCCTGCTGCATTAATGGTCTTCTCACTCACTTGCTTGCAGTCAATAATTATTTTAGCCGTAGTCTTGCTGATAACAACATGCAACTAAGCAAAAGAAAAGATGCTTTAACATACAAAGGAACACATAAGATATATTAAAATCCTGGGAAAAGGAATGCATTTTTTGGAAATGAACTTCTGACTCCTTTTTTGCTAATGAAACTCAGAGAATAATTCATAGCAAATAATCTAGATGACCTCTAGAGGTCCCTTCCAACCTGAATTATTCTATGCTTCTAATCCGTTTAATGAATTGAGCTTATTTTTCTGCTTCTAGAACATTTGTAAGATTCAGTAAGAAAATGATTAATCCCTGACAGAAGACCTACACAATGTTCATATACCACCCAGATCCCAAAGAACCCTTGATTTATGTGGTCATTAATAATTCTTAGGCCTTGTATGATCCTGCTATATAGCAGTGGATTTCACCAATACATCCTTCGTAGCCACTTGCAAAAGCCAAAACGAAGCAGTAAAATTTAGCATGTACATTATTCATTAACCACAGAGCAAAACCTTTCATAGTGAGGTTTTTACACTGGAAAAAAATCAAATGGTATCAAATGCAGTACAAAAAAGCAGAGCACAGCAGCAAAGTTACTTCCTTCTGCTTTGACTTACACTCTGTTGTCCATCACTGATGCAGCAAAGACATTCCCAGCAGAGAGGACAATCCTAAGAGCAAACTCTCAGTTCAGCAAAGAGAAGAAGAAATTTGGGCAGGGGAGGGGAGACCAGACAAAAAGCTGGTAGAAATGCAGTATATTCCCTATACCAGCACATTATGTGGAGATTGAAGCCCAAGGTGAGAGGAAGCCAGGAAGAAGCCCTGTAGCTGATTTCCTCTGGGCTCAACTGGAACGAAATAACTGAAAAGCTGCTATGAATTTGGCCTCCTGCACCTTTCAAACACAGGTATAGCAGGGTTAATCATCCAAAACGCAGAAAAATGCTTGAGAGGAAAACTTGCTAAAGCCTCATATATTCCTCCAAAGCACAACTTAAAAGAGTCAGAATTAGATCCCAGCTCTGACCTACCTTCCCTTTCTTGCTCCATCGATTAAAAAGGAAGCACAGAAAAGTTAACCTCTGTAAATACTATCTCTCAATCCAGAGTCTCCTTTTTTTTATTTTTTTTGTTTAGGAAAGACACAAACATCAGAAATAAAAGTGAACAAGAAAAGCACCTTCCACAAGAAGTATGTGCTACAACCCCAGCACTACTTCATCTGCTTTTGGAAAGAATGTTACAAGTTCTTCAACAGCCAAGAAAAGTTCGACATGGCATAGCCCTTAAAATATGTTTAAAAATAACAACACTGGTGAAAAGTAGGATAATTTTTTTTGCTAGACTTTTTCTTTTGATTTTGAGTGACATTTCCAATCCAAACCTTAAAAGGAAAAGCCAATTTATTTCTAAATTACTTTTCAGGGTATTTTTAATCAACCCTAAAATACAGGAACGAAGCATGAGATGAAAATTGATCACATCAGTTTCATCATAGAAACTATGATTTGTTTAATGTTAATTAAATATTTCAAAGAGAATCAAGACAGTTTAGTAGATGATTCTAAACACGCAAAATAGATTTCTTATGGCAGCGATTGACCACCTGAAAGAAGATTTCAAAACATGGAAAACTTCCAAATCTTCATGCAGAGTGCATTTTTTTTTAAATTACCATTTGAAAACTACCATTTAAAAATTACCATTACTAACCTTATGAAAGCTCCCATAAAATATCTTCCTTATTTCAGGACCTTCAAAAGTCACAGTTTGAAAATCTCCTTTGTAGTCGTAGTTAAAGAAAGTCAGAGTTTTGCCACCATCTGTGTAAGAATAAAAATAAGGGCTCTGTGTTAGAGGAAGAAAAGGCCTGATACATTATCTGAAAGGGTCAATTTTATGTTTAACATAGAAGACCAAAGATGACAGATTAAATGTTAGTAAAACACATTCATAAGTGATATAACTGACCCAGAAGTAACAAGTTATCTCAGAGAAATGCTTTCTGATTTGACAGGAAGGATGCACCAATTGTTGGGAGTCTACCTTACCCATATCTACCTGATCTCCCACTACTACTCTGTATGACTTGGACAGGAAAAGGAGGCATGAATCCTCAAGCTATTTTAAGGTGACATATCTAAAAAATTCTAGGAAAGATACATAGATAAGCACTAATAAATCTCTTTTAAAACTGGCAGCTGCGAAGAACAGCTATCATAGGATCTACAGCTTTTCAACAGTAAATATGGAAACCTTCGAAATTATAATCCCTGTTTTACAGTTGTGGAAGTCAAATCAAGTACAAATGAAGAGTCATCAGGAGTTTATGTCTCTGGCTCTAAATCTGTTAGCTACCAGACTGCGTTGCCTCCACATATACCCCACTGTCCGTACCACTGGCACATAACATGACAGATACTATTTGAACCAGATTCAGAGCACTGGAAATTTTAAAAGCAAATTAGTAGCTCCCTTACAGAAATGTAGACCTACTAAAGCTCTTTGGATTTTAATATCATTGCTCCCAGTTTACAGTGTTGTACTCAAAATTTGACTCCAAATTGAAATCAGTCAAACCAAATCTAAAAAACATCCATTAGAAACCATCACCTTCCAGATTCACGTAGTTTTTCTGGCAGTAGATTAAAACACAGAATGAGTCATTCATACAGGTAAAGAAAAAGTCACTGATAAGATACAAAATACATACTATCTAAAATAACTCCAACCAGTGGCTCATATGCTTCATTTAAAATCTCCCAAAGAGCAAATGGCTCTTGAGGTGTGTCGGGGAGTATACGAAAGAGAAACGTAATGGTGTAATCAGAAGGAAGACCTTCAGGATGCAAATACCTGTAAGAGAAAGAATGTCTTTTAAACTGAAAAAAACATTAAATCCGGTTATTTACTCACCAGATGCTCACTTAACATGCTTTCTATTACTCTGTATATTTCTTTGGAAATCAGGACTTAGAATCAATATAAGTGTTTGCAAAATGTACTCAACTTGATCACTATCAAAACAATACTTGTGAAGAAAGAAGCTATCTTTTCCTTTGGAATTTATAAAAGTACAGTTAATTTTTTTATTTTTTTTTTAATTTGAAGGTCAAATCAGAGGTCAGTTTGAAGTAAAGCTGAAATTAATTGCCTTAAGTGGTTTTTTTAAATATAGTAGTCACTCACAAGACCTTTGCTATTGTCTGGTTTAACAGACAATGAAGATTGAAACTGCTTGGAAGACCAATCTTAATAGACATGTCCTGTGTCATTAAACCATCACTAATGGACAGAAATTAGGAATGACAGAGACTGCTACAGGAAGCTTTATAAATTACAGAGAATGTAGCTTATACGTTTCAAAACCAATATATAAGAACATGAAAACAGATCACACATACAGACACACAATCTGTTCTCATAGAATTTTTGCAGGAGAGAGGAAGTTTATGATATAAAAGAAGTATGTTATTTTATCCCATTTCCTAAAAATTGTTATTTAGTATTTCCAATTTAATTTAACCTTGTGTTGTCAAATTCCAAAGTAGGACATTTGGACAAGTGTCTGAAAGGACTGGCTGTATTTTGAAAAAGTTAATTAGCCTGATTCTTTACAATCATAGTAAAGGGATCTGAAAGCCTGGAGAGGTTATTTAATCAGCTTCTTTTCCCCAAATATGATCCATTCCTTCTAAAGTGTTTCTGACACATACGAGATGTATAGATACGAATCACACTGGAAAAGGAGTTAAATGTGATACATAATCAACATATTCTGCACAATGGTCTGTAGATGATCAAACGTAGTGTTACACTGCACATTTCCCACAGAGAAAAGAGAGAGGGAACTCAACGTGTCTAAGAACAAAGCCTTACCGTACGCCCGTTGTACAAAGTGCAAATGAAAGAAAACTCAATAAGCAGGGTGGGGGAAACACAAGGTTTGGGAACACAGAGTTCAACAAGGAGAATAAAATTAATGACATTCAGTGCACAGATGAGATGACAAAAGCAAGTGGTATTGTTCAGACGTACCTGTAGATCATCAAGAGAAAGGTATTCTCTGAACCATGAAAGGGAGTGAAAGCCTAATGAAGTAATAAGATTGGCTGGGGTGGCAGCTAGAGAAGAGCATATAAATGCAGCAGATCAGATTAGAAAGAAGCAGAAAGGGGAAAAGAAGTGAGAAATGCTAATCCCTGAAATTCCAGTGTAGAATTCCATCTAGACCTAGGAGGAAACTAAACACAGAGAATGTGGAACACCTCCAAGAAATATAGCTCCAACTGGGACACAACAGGATAATCACACAAAAAGACCAAGATGAATTCTAATATAAATCTTAAAGTAATTTCCTACTGTTGTTCTTTCTTATCTCAGCAAAAGAATACTTTTTGTTACATCTTCCCATGTCTAATCCAGCAGGGCCAGTGCTTTTCTCTGATGCCATTTAATACAAAGTAGGGGACTGGACTGAGAGAAACCAAACACAACGTACACACTATTAGCAGAAGAAATGGAAATTTTACATCACTTGCTCCCTGAGGAATGGCATAAAAGTTCAATGGGAGGTTTCTTTATTGCCTCCTCCACATCTCTCACAGGACACAGTCCTCGTGGCTGAACTATGTCCCGTCCCCCAGGAAGGTACTAGGTGTTCACACAGTCTCATTTCAGCATAAGGAGATAATCTTCCTTTGGAATCAATGAACGGACGTAGACTGATGCAGGAAGTGACTGAGGACATCTAAAGCAGGTTCCTGCTCTGACTCGGACCTCAAAGACACTCTGCACTCTATGAGACTTCAACCCACGTTCCAGAAGCACCTTACACAAAGTACTACATACTGGAATCTGCCCAGATGTGCACCTGCATGAAATTGCTAGGTGCTAAACTGGCACAAGCATGAAACTGGCTCCTGTGGAAAACCCAAAACAGCCGGTGGGCTTACCTACTTTTACCCCAACTGCTTGAGGGGGATGGAGGACTCAGGATGCCAAATACTCTTCCTATTCATTAGTATAATGCAGATATACACTTTGCTCTTCTGACGTGAAAATACTGGTCCCTGAAATGAATAACTGCCTGCACTGGACAATTATCTTCATGTTTATTATGAATATTTACATGTCAATACATACTTGGTAGGCTGGGATACCAGGGCATCCTTGTGCAGTCTGTAGCATGGGTAAACATTAAATGTACCGGGTTCCATTGAAACCCCTTCCACAGCTGAAAACTCCTTTTCAACCAAACCAAACATTTCCATCATTTTAAATCCTGGAAGGCAACAAAATATACATTCTATTAATTTAAATTAATACCACATTACAGGAAACAAAAAAAGGACAAAGCCAGTTGCATCAAAGAGTTTCATATCACCATCTGTTTAACAGCTGTTAGCATAAAGGGAAATTTATAGCCTAATATTGTGAAAATCAAGTAATGAAAATTATTCCATGAATCAGGCACAAAAATGAACACAAAAATACTGTACCTGCAAAATTGTTGCCATCTTTAACTACCAATGGGCAGGCTGGAAAAGAAGGAAAGATATATTTAAGGATACAAAATGTGCCACATGACATTGGGTCACAACAATGATCCACTCAGCCCAGTACTCTACCCCCAACAGCAGCAAAAGAAGATGCTGTTTAGGGAGGGCATGCAAACCTGGCCACTTTCTACTTCATTCAGTTGATGCTCCTCAGGACCCACAAGGTTGTAGGAAAGATGTTAAAGGGTACACCCTGTGTGTTCCATGTAATATCTTTTTATGGATCTGTTCTTTATGAATTTGTCTAATCCTTCTACAAACCTGCATTCACAACCTTTTGTGGCAACAAATTCACTGTCTGCTGTGTAAAATAGTATGTCTTATAGTGCGTTTTAACCAAGTACTCCCTGGTTTACTACTTGTGAGCTTCTCCAGCCTAACTCCAGCTCAGGCTCAATTACTTTAGCTGGCATTCTCCGTACCTTTTCACACCCCACAATAGCTTTCATGAGCAACAGAGACCAGAATTGCATGCAGTCCTTAAGATGTTTGCACACATTTTACATAGCTGTAAATCTGGTTTATATTTTTCTTCTGGCAGGGAAGAAAGTACACTAATCTCTTCTAGGGAATGTGTCCCAGGAAATCAATGAGCCTACAATGCAGGGTGTCAAATATGGCACCAGGATACTCTTATTCAGAGATTACTTTTAGAATACAGGCACAAGTGGCCAATAAATGCTACTGTTGAGTATTTTCAATGTTTAAAGTTCTCTCTACCATTGAAAGCAGAGTTTATGGTCAAAATGAAAGAATTAATGGGACACAAGCAACACATTTGTGTTCAGCAGCTCTGATAACTCACAGTCCTGCGCATAAGGACTCCATACGATCACAGATGATTCACATCAGCTGTATATTGCCTAACTCCTGCCTTATATATAAGGAAACATACTGAGGGCACACACCTGAAAGCACATGAATTAGTCACCTCTAACCATTAGGTGTTGTTCCAGAATGTCTTTCACTTCATTTTCTTAAACAGACTGAAGTGTGGCACATTCACAGATTTCAAAGAGTTTGGGCGTGTTTTATGCTTTTCCTCAGGCTACAATTCTTCTGCTTTCTATGATAATACGAACTTTATCGACTGGCTCTCTGTTAATAAATTAGCCATGTGATTTGAATAATTAAGAATGTCACTAGCCCTACTCCTATAGATGGTTAGAGTAGTCTATAAAATATAATATAATTAACTTTTTATGATTAAATTCTAAACTATTAACAATGTTTTAAATCTGAAATGTTTTCTGACAACCAGTGGATCTATTCTGGATTTATAACAAACTATGAATTATTTTCAAGTCACAACAACTTCATGTCCTTGATCTCTTATGGAAATAACAAGAGAGTTATAATACCTGCAGTAAATTACGTTTTTAAAGTACATTTTCAAGAAATTTAATAGAAAATCAATAGTTATAAATAACCCTAGTATTTAGTACTTATTTCAGAGGGAAGCAAAAGTCAAAATGTCTAACTTGCTGATGCAGTTTCACAAACAAAAGTGATCAGCTCATCTTCAATCTTTGTGAAGGCGTCAAAGTCATCCACAAAGAAGACATGTCTTTCACTGGGTTTGCTGCCAATATTAACTAACTCCGAATAGTCAGCATCAGCTACTCCAATAGCAAAAAAGCTGAAACCTGCAAAACAAAGAAGAACACTCTTGTGAGTCAATCATTTAGAGAGTGGAAATGCAATATGACCACGACTGTATTTGCACTGGCTCCTTTCCTGATTAAATACAAAGGTGGAAATTTTATTATTATTGTATAACACAAGAAAATTCATGGATATAACCTAAAAATAAAGGTAATACATTCTCTGTGAGATATTTCTTTTGGCTATTTATGCTTCATCAGTTAAAGTTAATGCTTCAGTGTTTTCTTGAAGACATCTAAGAATACTCAGTAGTTTAAAGTTTTAGCATATGTTTAAATGCTTTTCTAATTTAATGCTATACTGTATTACACATAAAAATAGCCATGTATCAAGTATATCATAAACACAAAGCACAGAAATTAATTTCCTGTAGCTTTTACAGATTTTGTTCTGTGCCATGTATTAATCAGAGTTTTCAAGCCACTGCTGCCTCACGAGTGAACACTGAAATTAATACATTCTCATTTCATCAGCAAGTTAACTCCACTAGTTGAATAAGTTCTATATATTCTGCATGAATACATTTCGAAATTTGAGCCTGACTTCAAAGATTTAAATGAAATGGGAATTGTATCCTACATGTTTCAGGAGCCGCAAACCAGAGAAAAGTTTTTCAATATTTTCCTTTCCATAAAAGATAAAGAAAAAAACCTGTCTACATGAGGCTGAATATTGTTAATGGACATACTGTTCTCGCATGGCTCAGTCCCAAATTTACTCCAGTCAAGCAATATTAAGTTTGAACGAAGCCCAAGGGCATTCATTACCTTCTGCAGAGCTTTTAGCATGACAAAACTTTGACTTAATATATTACAACAACATCTTCGTGTATTATCCAGGATCAGCAGCTCTTCGTGCCAGTCTCTATCATAGGTTCAAGTCAGTACCTGCTCCAGCCTATCTCTCTGCAGCCTGAGCACACAGCACCCACAGAAGGAAATGGAACAGAGGAAGTCATTTGTCCAAGGTGACACATCCCTGTCAGCAAGTGAACTCCCACCACATGCCGTCTCCTCTCGAGGTCTAATAGTTCATAAAGCAACTGCAAGACTTAGCTGACAGTTGAACATTTTTGTTCAGCATAGACATAGACTCTAATTTCATCACAAATACGATGTTTTCTTGATTGCTACTTAAAACAAGTTATGCATGCTCTACTATTTCGTGGTATGATTTTATTTATGAAGGCACTGCACTCAGCATCTAGCAGTAATACAAGCAGGCAGCCAAGCCCAACGATTGCTTTGGTTTCCAGGTATCAGTAACATACACTAGTAACTTCATAGCTGCAAAACTCTAAAGGCAAATATAAAAGCACAAATGTAATTTATTCTTAGATTTCCTCACATTGAAAGGATGATAGCTTTTCTCTTCCATCCTTTAGTTTTGTTCCATGTTGGCACACTCTGCCCTTTGGGTTTTGATACAAACCTCAGCATCAGACATTTCTACAACAACTAACCCAGTTCTTACACTTAGACTCAAAACACTCTGTAGGTGCTTAAAGCTCTGAAGTTGGTGGTTCAAAATAATTCCTAAAGCTAATTAGTGTAACATGAGTGCAGATCAAAACCAGTAAAAGAACATATGACAGAATTTTCAAAGGACCTCTTGTACAGAAAACAAAACAGTTCAGTTTGCTGGTAACCACAAGTCTACACTTCATAGATGACAATCCAGATTCTCAGAATCATGTCCCCTAAATTCTGTGTCATGAGAGCAATTCCATCAACTTTCTATGATTTTAGCACTGCTTCCAAAATGAAAAATAATAGTATTAATTAAAAAAAAAATAATCCAGAATCTAACCATACCCTAGTGATATTCTGAGTTTCTTAGAGTTTGCTGTCTGTTTTCTTTCAACTTGGAAATCTTCCTGGAGCAAAAGCTACCCTTACCTCATGCCCACACTTACGTAATTATAATTAATGAGAAAGAGGAAAATGTGAATAGTCTTAAAACTACACATTTTACCATCCAGTTGCATTTCTCTGGAGACTTTGTTCACATCGTCCTGTGATCGCCCATCAGTGATGACAACCAAAACCTTCGGAATGCCCCTCCTCATGCCCGCCTCTCCCGTAAACAAGACTTCTCTTGCATGTTTAATGGCTTTGCCTGAAACAGAAAAAATTGACAACTTACTTTCTCTGTGACATAAATACAATTTCTATTGGCTCCTCATATCATATGTTAGATATCAATAAAAGGAGGAATCTCCACATTCTCTGCCTCAAATGTATCTACTCAGAGCTATGATTTAAGACCTGAATAATTATGAGACTGAAGAAGATAGATTTCAGTAAGAGCTGTTGGATCCTCAACATTCTGTAAATTGGTGCACTCTGTAGTTATTAAAATAGACACTTAGAAAAGATTAAAGTTTTACCCTAACCCTTTAAAATTTGATGGCTTCAGCCGTTTCTTCAGTCCAGAAGGTGAAGTTCAAAAACAAGACATGTGTGGGAAAGGGCATTCTGTGCAGGTTAGAGGTAACAAAATCTGCCCTTACTGGATCGTAGGGCACAGCCCAGGTAACAGCTGAAAGTGCCATTGTAGCATTTTCTTGTGTAAATGGAAAATGTGTTATTTTGATACTACTGAGATTGGAGGCAATGCAACAGCTGCAAGAAATTTCTGTGCAGTCTGAGAATAATAAAACATACGCTTTCCAACTAAAACAGATTTTAACTCTTTCAGCACTCATCTCTAATTTCTTCACATCAGCGACCTATCTTAAGGGATTAATTAAAACGTAACTGCATTCAGTTAAGAGACATCTTCTCCCAGTGCAGTCTTAAACATAGCACTGAAGCTTAACTGTCCTGGCTTATACCCAAACAGACCCTCCACTCTGTCCACTGTTTTCTACATGCTCTGCAAGCTCCCTCCCATCTTCTCTCCCCTCCCACTTTTTCATTTGTGGAGCTGATTTCCCATTTATTCCCCATTCCACCGTCCACAATCCCCAAAGCCATTCACTCCTGCTTGGCTGCCTCTCTCCCTTCCTCCCTGATCCATGAGCTCGCTGTTGGTCAGAGGGGTGAGTACCCAGCAGTAGGTGGTGAAGGGTCCAGACTACAAAGATTTTCTAACTTCAAAGCCCAACTTTCCACCTCCAGCATGGAGATACCATGTTCTCACTGGGTTTGCACTGATATATTAAACCACTTCGCAAAGGGGAAAGAATTTCTGCACAGAGAGTAGCAGGGAGAAAATCTGTATCATAATCATGACCTTTCTCACCTGTTTTTGTATTCCCTCCTTTGTAGGCTATTTGCTGAATAGCTTCAAGAAGAGTCTCTTTTGTTTTATATGCATTCAATTTAAATTCTGTCCTGGGATCATCACTGAACTGAATTATCGCCACCTGTGCACACAGAAGATGTGTTCATTACTAAAGCACTACCCAGTGTATAAGCAAAAGTAAGAGAATCAGCTCATTTAAAACACGGAATTATCTTGTAACTTTGCTTCATCTTTGAATTGTAGCCAGAAATTTTTCTCCTCTTTAAGAAGCTTTCACTAAATAAAGTTTAATTTTACTCTCCGCAACCTTGGCAACCACCTAACACTTTCTGGTTTCATTTTGCAGCAAACAGGACGAGAAAAGTAATACCCACTTTGGCAAAAGCACTCTCAATCAAGCCCAAAAGACAAATCCTAGTTACAGCTGCTCACACGTGTACAGTTACTCATCCACAGAACTGCAGGGATTTTATTCAGTCACCATGAATTAACAGCTGCACATAAGCAACTTAAGTAAGGGAGAAATGTTGAAGCAAGTAACAGAAAGATGCAACAACATATTCTGAAATACTGTCTCCCCCAAATATGACGCTACATGATCCAGACCCTGTATTACAATACTAGACACAAAACCCCTAAAACCCAAAAAACATGTATCAAACTTCATATTCTATAGGTAGTGTCCCTGATTTAAAAGGAGCTATTCACATGTATAAGCTTAAGCTTCTGCATAAGTTTCTGAAACACCATGGACTATATTCTGGGAAAATAGCCATATTGCAAGAAACAGTAAAAATTGAGCACTGTTAAGGGTTTGGACAAGTTAAGAATAATTTTCAATGCTATTCCAAATTGCATATTATACAGGTAATACAGTAATATATTTGCCAATAATCTATTCTGCAGCAGATTCAAGCATCTCTTTAAACAAATAAATAAATAGAACAATAATTGTAAATACTTTATTTCAAGCACTGTAGATTCTGTAGAGCCTGTGATTTTAAATAAATGAACCTTTAATTTTCCTTATCAATGTCATTTTTAGCTTATTTAGAAATAAACACCACAGTGAATACCAATATCAAAAACACTAACACAACTGAGGAGGAGACTGAAATGATACTTAGCCTTCATGCCAGCAAAATTCACATCATGAATTTCACTATGTGGTGTGTATAAAAGAAGATATTGAGGAAAAAATGCTGTCCTAAAGCAGTTTATATTTTCAAAAGAACTATGAAAAGACGTCAATTACTTTTTGATTCATTTCATTTCATTTCTGGTACTAGTCTACAATACCCTGTCAAGTCCATGCACCTTCTGTCTCCCTTCACCTTATTACCTGCGTTCCATCAGGACCAATCTTATCCAACGCTCCAACAGTGCTATAGAGAAAGCTGATTATTTTATTGAAATTGTCATCCCCAATACTCCATGACCCATCCACCAGAAACGCTAGGTCAGCTTTGGCTGCTTTGCACACTGAGAAAAAAAAAAAAAGCAAGTATTTTGGAATTAGACCAATGCCTCAACTCCTCACGAAATCTCATAAATCACTTAAGAAAATGCGACTGTCATGAAAAGCCCTTGTTTAATGTTAGTTAATAATGCTTTAGTAAACAGAGCTGCTGGCATTGACTTCTGTGCAGGTGTAGAACCAGCTGAGCTCTGCAAGGGGTGAATGGTCCACACTGACAGATCCTATCACAGGATACACTTCAAAGCCGTAACGGTTCTTTAAAATCTGGCTAACCATCTTTATGTTTATTCAAGTTGTTAAGTAAATTCACACATGAATTTATACAATCCCAGACTCCTGGCATGACACAGTAAGCACGATGAGAGAATCCCAATTGTGGAGGTTCCCAGGGGGAAATTGGTCTATTCAAAAAGTTACCCTAAACTCTATAGTGCCTAATTCTCACTCCCATAACTGCGCTATTTAGGTGCAGCAGGCTTCCCTCATCTCATCTCATCTCATCTCATCTCATCTCATCTCATCTCATCTCATCTCATCTCATCTCATCTCATCTCATCTCATCTCATCTCATCTCATCTCATCATATTCTTATGCAAAATGGCCTCAGATCTGTGCACCTGCTCACACAACTTGCTCACTCTTTCAGGGAAACTGCGAACCTACAACATTCTACAGAATCCATGTTTATTGCTTGGGGTCAGAAACAGTCTCAAAGTAAAGTTACGTTTTTTCGACATATTTCATCTTGAAGAAGAATGTTCCTCTAAATCCAGAGAATGGGACAGCCAGATAAGTACCTGTATTTCTCGTTTTCTCTTGATTACTCCTTGGATTAAAAAACCCAAACCATCTGCTGCTATACAGTTCTGAAACACACCGCAAGGTTGTTTTTTTTTCTACTTATGGATTAAATTCTCAATAACTATGTGTTAGTTTGGTCCACCAACTTCAAGCTGATGGATTTGACCCTCAGTCTCCAACAATAGTGATCCCCTCACAGAAATATTTATGAGATTGGACAAAACACTACATGTTCAAATGATAAATAGAAGGAAGTGTATATTTAAAGAGAGAAGAGAGTGAACATGGCCAACATTTTTCTCATTACCTAAAGTAGACACATTTTTAAAAATCATGCTGTTTTAGAAGTTTAATTACCCCTAGGATATCTGCTTCAGTTGCAAAATTTGTGTGGTTTAGGAGCTCCGGAAAAAGATAGTCTGAAACATATTAACACCCCTTTCTGCAAATTTCAACAATACAATAATGATGTCAGATTTTTGGCTCATTAAATTTAAACCAGCTGCCTTAACAGTGTCACTGCAGAAAATGCATTTTGAAATCTGATCCCCACAGGTCTAAAATAATGTCAGAAGCAGAAAAACATTGCATTGACACCTTAAAATTATTATAAACCCACACATGCAGCACCTACCCTCTTTCGCAGGAGGGATTGTAGGTGGTGGAGGTGGTGTTGAAGGTGTTGTTGGTGGTTGAGTTGGAAATGGTACTGGAAAATAAAAGAAAGAAATATTTAAAAATGCTTAAAAGCCCAGTATATTTTATCTATATTAAACACAGCATTTTCTACTCATCTCCACATTTCAAATCCAGTATCTCTAATCAACTAGTTATGCAACTGAAGAGAACTGTAGGTGACCGTATGCATGTAATGTCATCCTCTACTGACCACCTGAAAAAGGATAGTATTATTAAAGAGCATTTAATGTCTGCATTTCAGTATGAATGATACAATGAAACTACTGAACTACTACTGGAACTACCCCTTCTTGGGTTTCCCCAGAGCAGTAAACCATGTGGCAACCCCATTCTTGACCTATTATCCATAACGCATTTTGTAAAAGGCCAGTATCCTTTTCCTTTCTGACCACAACCAGTCCTTAGTCAGAGAGAGCTGGTCTCCACCCCCTTGGAAGGAAAGGTATTAGTCCTGCAATCCAAAATACAAAGAGACAGGGCTAAAACAAGACACTGCCTGCACCCAGAGCTGATCACAGCTTGTTCTGATTAAGATATTCTTGATTTTGGTGGAAGACCTTGTTATGTTTCCAGCTAGAAATGCAGTTCCCACCACAACTCTGCAGGACTGTGGCTTTGTGTCCTGTCAGGACTCTGCAGCAACTTCTTCTAACATAGTAGAATTTTCAGAGTTTCTAAAACAAAAAGTTTTTAATACAGAGTTTCTGAAAACTGAGTTACCCTGTCTCATCCTCCTCCTGACAATAAGCTTAGGAATGACGATCTCCCAGAAACCTGACTAAATACATGATCACTGATTGACAGCTTTGCTGAATGCAAGAACTCTATTTAGTGCCATTCAGTACAGTCTTGGCTGAATTCTCAGAGATAACACACACATATATTGATTTCTACACCTGTATCTGAGGAGAAGCTTCTGTTCAAGGGCATTTTTTCCAATTTTTTTCAATGCAGTTAGCGTAAGAAACCACAGGTGACATAACATCATTCCTTCAAGTAAGACTATACTTGTTATTGGCTATAATATATACATTATGTTTACAGACAATGGATAGAGTTAGATACTACGACTTCAGAAAAGGCACCTGTCTTTGGGAAAGATTAGTGCAAACAGGATTCTTACAAGCCTCATGTCCACATCCAAGTCGACTCCCACTGCAACTGATGTGGGGTTTCCCATTGGCTTCACCAAAAGAAAAGGCCAAGACTCTCAAATAACCACAGCAAACTGATGTCCAGGACCCCCATGGTCACAGACAGACCAGGATATTCCACTTTGAAAGCATCACAACTGCAGAAGGGGACTTGAAAGGCTGCTCTCCAAGTACCAGAGACGTACGGGTAACCCTGAAGAGTGTTTTCTTCTGAGGTGATACAATAATTTGTCTGCTGCACAAACCATTTTTCTGCAACAGACATGTAGGCCAAGGTGTGTTCCTCCTTTAACTTTCTGAACTGCAGAGCACATGAAAAGCATTCCTCCAAAAAGCAGGAGAAACTTGGCTTGTCCCTGACTGCTCTGACAATGAGCCCTGGACAACCAAGAAGTGAAATCATGCACCTGTGCAAGTTTTCCCTCTATGAAACTGTAAGTGTGGGAGGGTTCACTTGAAGACAAAAATTATAAACATTGTCTACCCTGACAGACAGGTAACAGCATTGTGATGTGCAGGAATATAGTATGAGGAGAAGGGTATTGCTGAGATTGAAAATGAGCTCAAAGAAAAATAGAAGACAATGTTAAAATATTCACTCTGTTCATCCCGTATTTTGTTTTGCAGAGTGTTGAACTCATGAGAGCAGAACCTTGCCTTCATAAACAGCTGCAAGGCGTTTTTTGCCTGTCTTATGTAACTGAGAATAATAATTGAAAAGGTTGGTTAGTTTGTTTGTTTTAAAATACATAAGTAGATTGAGTATCAAAGTCCCATTTAACTGTAAATTACTCAGACACTGGTGAAATTTAACTAAACAACAACAGCTGCAGGATACAAAACCTTCTCTGTATTTCTGCTTGCTTTATTTTTCTGGATTATTTTTTTTTTCTCCTCCACAAAGTCATGGATTTTCTGAGGACCCCCTAGTGGGATTTTTGATTAAGAAAGCTAAACCATCCTCCCTGTTTCATTCAAAGTCCAACACAGTTGGTGAACGTCACTTCAAAAGTCATACACAGCAGTGCTGTAAGAATCCTGCACCTCTGTGGAGAAGTCACAATGTAGCTGAATATTTAAAAACTCAGCTAAAAGAAACTGCACAGGAATAGCACATCTGTGGGCAAAGGGCAAAACATGAGAAGCAATCAAGCATTACTGCTGCTGGCTGAATTCTGATCTATTTTACTCACATGTTGTCTCCATGATGCTTACAGCAGGGCCCTCTATCTCCTGAAGCTGTGCATGAACACTGATTTTATATTCAGTTCCAGGCATCAGCTCAAAGAAACAATGTCTAGGCGTCCCTCCACCAAGATTTACCTCTCGCTTCTTCCCATCTGGAATTATAAAAAAGAAACCATTAAAACATACTTTCTTTTACTGTTTTATTGAATAATGTAATTTAAGTCTGAAGCAAGAAGGGGACATGACAGCAGATGAAGGGCAATTGGTTGACGTATTAATAAACTACATGCTGTCTTATTTCTGGAAATTCACCTCTGTGCAGGGGTCTCTGTAACATTTCATCCTTCATATTAAGTAGGAGCTGAGGGATGCGTCAGACATCTGCAGGAAAAAAGATTAATTCCGTCCCATGCACTGAAGTTAATAAAAACCACTAGCACTGTCATCAATGGGCTTTGGTTCTGGTCCTAAATTATCAGAGTCTAATGAGGAATTGTTGCATTATGTAATTCTACGGCATCCTTTGTCCATGCCACTGGTTCTCAGAGTCTGTAATGTGCTTAGTAATTGCAAGAGAGACTGAATTAGATATTGTATTCCAGCTTCCACTGGTAACTACTTAACAAGTTGTTAAGGAATGGTATTTACAGGGTTTCAAAAATAATTCTGCTAAATTCTAAATTGGAAAACATGTTGACAATGGAAAAAGCCTGGATACTGGAAGTAGCATAAGGTATATTTTAATAAGAAAATCTTCAGCACAATTCATAATGTGTAGCAGAAAGGAGTGAAATACAAGCAACTGATCTCACATTCTACAGAGTATATATGAAAAATGTCAAACACACATCCACTGCCAGGGAAAAAACATCTGATGCTTACCAGGAGGTGTTACCCTCACATAAAAATAATTGATCACTGCCTGAATGTGACACACACCCAATCTGAAAATCAAAACTCTTCATGATAAATGTTAAAAAGAAGCAATTGTTCACACTTTAGCTCATTCTGCTCACATTTACGCTCTTTTGGCTCAGTTAAAAATTCTGGCAATTCTATATGATAAAAGCAGAATGTTGGCCAGCTCCCAGATGAGAAAGAAATCTGTGCTGTCTTGTGCCAGCCAAGAACTCTGCTTTCTGAACAGCTTGTCTGTATTCCAGGCCTTCAAATAAACCATATCACCATCCATTTGCCATTCCACAGAAAGGTCATTATTTTTTAGCAACAAAATAAGTATTATTTTTCATTATACCTTTGATAGGTCCCATTAATTGTTATTAGCTACATTTCTCTCAGGTTATCCAAGCTTCTAATTTGTCACCATTCAAAAGATCATTGATTTCTACTGGGGATAAGAAAATTATTCTGCACAAATAGTAACTTCTCCATAACCTCTTCTGGCTACACCTGAGAATCAGTGAGACAGAAGAGACCGTAATTTATTTCCTACACAGTCAGTGCTAAAAACATCGAGTGTTGCCACATAAAAATATCTTGTGCTTATCCAGGTGAGCAACATTACTACAAGCTATAATTAATGATCAACTGAATGAGAACAGACAAAACTGGACCCTGTTCCGACTCTGAGCATGGTCGGGATTTAATCAGAGCTTTCCCTATCCTTCTACCCTCCCTCCCATGTCCATCCTAATCCTACGGAGCTACCACTGACAGTTTATTTACAGTTTTAGATGTACTCAGTTCTCCCTTTATCCATCTTCTGTCCCTCACACCAGTGAAAAACTCAGGTAATCTCCTATCTTCTACCGATAGATCAAACTCCCTCCCATAAAAAGGACAAGTCAGCAACATCTATTTGATATAAAGGGACAGGAATGCTACTTCTACTCCAGAAACTTTCAACGTATACACACCTTTCTTCTGTCAATCATTTCCAGTATTTCAGGAGCCAGCCTGCAGCTCCGACTGCATACAATTTCATAACTTACACACTTCAGTTTGTGGGGTTGGGCTGTAGGTCCATAGGTAATGACTTAGTAACTTACCCACAAGGGACTCTATGACGACCCTGTAGGCAGTGGCGTGTCTGTGAAGCTGCCACTGAGCACAGAGGCTCGTCATGCGGACTTGGTAGGAATCCAGATTTGTCACACCCAGGTACACTGAAATTACATACCAAAAAATTAGATACACGCCTCTAATAAGACATACAAGAAAAAATGACAAAAGAATTCTAGTGAAACACTTGTTTCAATTAATTTCTAACAAATAATTTCAAAAGTTGCTTAAATTAATGATGTCAAGAAAATCCAAAACAGGAAAGAAAATAAAAGAGAATCTTTAGACCAAAAGTTTGGAACTTAAGTCAATTTAGATAAGACTAAGTAATGAGCACTGCTAAACATTCAGTTACTACAAATAAGTAGAAAAATATCATTATAACAGCAATGTTTTTGTCAAAATCTAATTTAAAATTGAAGCTTAGACACATAAAGACTAAATAGGTTTATATATATGGAGCTAGAAAAAGAATAAATAGACTTTTCATGACGGAGACTTGTATCTACTATGCAAATATGTTTGGCTAATAAATAATAACATCTGCTTTATGACCCCCATCTTGCTAACATCCAGTGGATTATTTTAAAGACTCTTACAGTCTGATTTAAAAAAAAAAAAAAAAAAAAAAGAAAAAAAAAAAGAGATTTTCATTTGAGGAAAAAAATTTGTACAAAA
>NW_015094509.1:18428993-18491945 GCF_001431845.1 Calidris pugnax | reverse complement strand
AAAAAAAAAAAAAAAAAAAGAGAAAAAAAAAAAGAGACTTTCATTTCAGGAAAACAATTTGTACACAACTGAAAAAGTCTTCCATGGGAAAATTTATTCTGGGAGCTGCACAAAGCCATAGTTATAGAAAAAACAGCCTACAGAGATCTGAACAGCATGAAATCATTCTTACAGGTTTTGGCTACGCCTGTTAGGGCATCACTGAAGCCTGTTGAATATGAAGCAAATACTTTAACACTGTACTCCGTTCCACTGAAGAGATTTAGAACGAGAATGGTATTAATATCATCCCCTACAAAGGTCTCCAATGCAGGACCAGGAACTGCAAAAAATGAAATATATTAGAAAATCAGTTGCTCATCCATTGAATTAGCAGGTAGTTAAAACAAATCTTAAGACATCCAAAATTACACGTGCTCCTAAAGTTATTGCTATTTTTTTTTGTCTGTTGGTTTGGTTTTTTACCATACACAAAACCAAATTCTGCTCAGTCCTTGCACGGACAGTAGCCACAACACACTTGGGAAACTCAGCAGTGGGATTCATTAGGGCAGGGTTAGACACTGGCATCTGTTAAGAAGCTTTTGTTCTGCTTCAATGACTTACTACTGCCCTAAATAGGCAGCTGAAGATCTACTCCGTTTGATGGTGTGCCAGGACCAATGGGGGCTGGGGGGACGACAGCAGATGCCAGCCAGCAATACAGTCCCTAAGGGGTTCTTACACAACAGCATCATTTAACGCTATGCAAAAATGATAATGAAAATAGAATAGAATAAAACTTTCCCAAATCAGAACTGCAAACAGCTCCTTTGTCATCTCTCTTGGTTGTTCTGGATACACTTCAGAAAATAGGCAACAGTATTGTCTTTGGACAGTATTTTAGTCCCTTAATGGTCACATATTTGTGTCTTGCTCTTAACAGAGGACGGCGTTTTTCTCAAGAAATCTGAAGGAGCTTGTTTGCCTCGTCTAGTTCCAATTGGCAGGTGGGCAAGCGAGGCATCACACACAAAACGGGCAATGAATAAAATGGGAAGTTTCTGGGGTGAGATGTAAGGTGGGAGTAAAAGTCAACTAAAGCTTTGTTTGCATTGTAAAGGGGAAGGAAGTTGAAGGACAGCAAAACTCAGAAGAGAGGAACAGGAAGAGAGCAAAGGTAGTCTCTGAAATAAATAGAAAGAGTCATGGTAAAGTGACATAAAAGGTCAGACTGAAAGAGTTGGGTTTGATCAGCCTTAAGACGTTATGTCTGAAGTGGAATCTCACTGCTGTCTATACCTACCTAATGGGAGGGGACAGACACAGAATCTCTTTTGAGGCAAACAGGAAGATGGCAAGAGAAAATTTTGATTAGAAATTAAGATAAAGAGTTTCACAGTGAGGGTAGTCAAAAACTGGAACAAATGCTTAGAGAGGTTTTGAAATCTCCATCCTTGGAGATATTACAAACTCTACTGGACAAGGTCCAGTGAAACCTGTTCCAAGCTGGCCCTGTTTTGATCAGGGAGTTGGATCAGATGATCTCCAGAGATCCCTTCCAACCTGCATCACTCTGTGACTATGAAACTTCCATATTCAAAACCCAAGACACCTAAGTTTATAGCCCTTTCAGGGCTGTAACTGCAACTGTTAGTTTTAAGTACAAAATTCAGCAAATGATGATATCAAGACATTGAACAGTCAAAAACAAATGATAAAAAAATAATCAGTTTAAAAACTCACTGTTGATAGGTTTATAGACAATTCTGTAACCCATTGTGGGTGATGGCGGGGCATCCCAACTGATGCGTAACCTGTTGTACCATTCATCTGACACACGTAAATTCCTAGGAGCAGACAGGGGTACTAAAAAGAAATCAAACTGAGCTTTTACAAGTTTCTCTCATACAAGCACATACATAAAACTCAAGACACACACATGTAAATAGTGCAATACCCAGTACTCCCACATTTACAGGTAAAATTGCCAGGATGAAATTCATTCTTGACGTTACGTCAGTGGATTAATATTGATATATTTGAGAAAGTTATACCATGGACTAATTAGGAACTTGGTTCAGCAAACCATGAATTTTCAAATTAATTCCCAACTTTGTCCCTACATTTTATTAAAACGTAAAACAATTCACACCTTGTATTTATCTTGTTTCTTTCAATCCAAGTGCACTAAAGTTTTTAATGTATAAATCGTGCCCTTGCAAACACTTAACACACTCAAATGCAATCAAAGGAATGATTTACAAGTGATTTAAGTGTCTGCACAAATAGCATTCTATTTAGGCACAAATTATGTAAATTAGGAGAATAATTCCATAAAATTATACTATCATGACTAGCAGTGCACAATGAGATGATTTTTTTTTACCAATATACAGTAGAGAGGGAACTTAAGCTACAGCTGAGTAATCTTTTGGTACTTGGTCAGAACTCTAGAGATAATGCAATCAGTTTTATGAAAGTTCAGCAGCATTTCTAATGACCTTTAGGAAGTAATGATCTCACACAAAAGAAAATCTAACAGCACAATGGTTGGTTTGATACTATTCCAGCAGGCTTTGTTTACTTTATTTTCTACATTAGTTGGTTTGTCCTTGGTGGGCTATCTATCAAGGGCTTACCAGCTTTATTACTCAACAAGTTTCTGCAAGCTGACAGTATCTGAATATAAAATACAATCTGTCAATTAGAAGCAACCCATTGTGCATAAATCAATGAACTGAGATTAATATAAAGCTTGAGTCATGTAAGTCACGCAAAATAAGCCCACATTTATACTAAAATATATTACTACAGCCAAGGAAAAAGGGCCAAAAGAGTAAGCCTTTCTTCATGCATATCCTGGCCAAAGCCAAGCAGAAAGTTCGTACTTACAAGTTTTGCCAGGAGCTGAGACACTGACTCCTTCCCCATCAGAGTAGATGGGAGTGATGGTAACTTTGTATTCTGTGTCAGACATCAGAGGCTGAAGCAGAAGAGTATTTTGTCTCCCCGGCACCATTACCTGGATGGTCAAAGAGCCAGAAATAATCAAGCTTAACAACTGCGGCCAAAACCTTCAAATATCTTACATGATCTCTGACACCACGTTCCACTAGTATTGCTGTATCGCTTGCATTTTAAAATATTTCTGAATCTTTACGGTAAAACAAAACAAATTATCCCCCCCTTTTAACAGATCTACTAGTTATACCCGAGTCAAATAAAAAGGATAATGCACCTATGGGATAATACAGTTTTATATTAAACCTATGAGTGGCAACAGTTCCATAAACCACTGGTACTATATGGATGGTTAGAACTTAATTTTACTGTAGAGACAAAATAAAATCTTATTGTATTTATTCTTGTCATGGATATGATTGCCCAAAGCTATGTCAATTAATAAAGTTTGATACTCTTTGGGAACAGAAAATCCTCCTTCCCTTTGAGGAAGGAAAACGAATTCAGGACACTGGGAAGTATGAACTGAGCAAGCAAGAATAAAACATGTTTGTCCCATCTGCATCTAGTCTGGAGACAAGGAAATGAAGGTAGCTATTAGGAGAGGAAGTAACAGTACATCCCACAAATAGCAAAGGATCCCAAAGTGTCATGAAACATGGAAGACCCTACAGCAGAAGTCCAGCCAGGTAACCCAGCAGAAGTAGAGAAGCTGGATAAATCCTTACAGGCAGTTTTGGGTGTGCTAGAGCAAACTTTTCAAACTGCTGAAATAAGCGCTGCTCCTTTTAATATAGTACAAGATTTCCCCATAAGCAGCTATTTCTGAAACTCTTCAATAGATTACTATATTTTAGCAGAACAAAAACCAGTATCACAATAGTGGTGGCAGAGGTGTCCAAGTAAAGCCTTGCAATCTTTTAACTTGTCAGTAAAATTTTAACCTCGGAGAGCCTCCAAAGACTGAATGGGACCTAGCTCATACATGGAGGAGACATGGTAAAAAAGAGAAATCAATTTTGTTTCCAAACCTGAACTCTGAAGTGACACTGTTGGAAGCAACAGTCCCAAGATCCAACCTCATATTTTGGACCCTCCCTGGCTCGCATCCATTGTGCGAATCTATCTCCTGAGCCAGAACCTCACGTATTTGGCAAGCAGTTGAGAGACCTCTAAGGCCTTTAAACTCAAGGGGAAAAAGCAGAAACTGAGCCTAAAAGTATTTTGTAGTTTCAAAGAAGACTGATGCATGTGATGATGGCAGAGCAAAATTTTCTGAAGCATAAACTCAGAAGAGAAGGCTCTTACCAGTTTTAACGCTCCAGGATACGTTCAAACTACTTCTAATTTTGGCAAGCGATACACAGAGGGAAATTAATCTAGTACACACAGGTGTTGAGACTTGTCAAAAAAGTACTTCATTCATTGATCAAAACTGGACAAAACCATCTAGAGACATTGCATGCAATATTCCCATGCTAAACTCTTCCACACACGTACTCAAAACATACAAACCAAGTTTCTGAAAAGAGAAAAAACAACTTTTTTTTGGTTTTTAGGAGAGGAGATGCAAGCATTGAGAACTCTCTCTTTTCCACATGTGCACATCAGAGATCTTCTACAGAACAATACAGTTTTCAGCAATGAGAAACATTCTTGGCTTTAAGGAAGCAAAAAAAAGTGATCCTTCCAGCATGTACAGCACACCCAAGAACATACATACAGTTTAGGGCTTGACCCTTTAAGTAGTGAAAAAGTATTCTATTACATTTTCTAGTCCCTGATTTTCAGCCAATTGCATCAGGGATTAAAAAGCTTAATAATATTTTTATGGAAAGGGAGGAATAACTAAAATTTATATCACTGAAATCAGATCCAAAAACCTTAAGCATCCACTGTCACGCTATAGTATATTTAAGCCCAAATTCCACAAAACTTTTGGGCTCTGCTTAAGAAAGGTACTTAAACATATAAAAGCTCCCCTAAAAATTGAATGCCTGTGTCATTTTATTGACATCTGTGTTGCACCTCTCAGGCACTTGAAGCTTGATAAAATATGTTTCTTCCATTTAAAATGTGCTGGAGTATAATCTTACATCATTCTGTATTCAGTGAAATATTTATGCATGTGATTAATTTCAAAGATGAAATATGTGGTTAATCGGTTTGCTGAATTGTGCCCAATGATAACAAGACTTGAGAGTGTACTTAAAATCAAATAATTTGCAGACTTAGAGCCAAGATACCTACCTAATCTTACAATTTTATCATTTTCTTTAATGAGCTTTTGAGTTAAATCTAATATTCTTCTGATAGCCAGAATCTGAATACCTTTCTTACAGTTTTAATTTCCTTTTAAAATAATAGCTGTTGAATACTAAAACAGAACTACATTTCTATCATCCAACTAAATTTGATTAATTTTCCCAGAGCTGAAGAGTAAATCCGGGATCTGAATTTCAGACCTCTGGGCTATTGTCAGAAGAACAGCACAATTTGTGCTATTATGCTGTGCAAGTTTATAACTGTATTATATGCTATACTATCATATACTTTAGATAAATTCATAAAGCATGTTTTCCAGTCCAAAAGGAAACCACAACATTGAAAGTTCATTTTCAGATTATAGTTGACAGAAATGGCTAAAAAATAGTTTTCTACCAAGGGCTCATAAAAGATGAATGAAACCAAACTGAAAAATGACTGATTCATATTTTTCTAGAAAAACAATATTCAGTTAACACCTTTTAATATTTTTTATTGATATAGTCTGATATAGGGCTAAAAATGCCATCTGCTAGACATCAAAAAGAATATCCCATATTTTTGATAAACTGTTCTATGAATGGAAGTGAGTCACATGACAGACACAGAAGGAGAATGACACGGGGAATATTTTTGCATTCTGAGCTAACTACACAATTTAATCTCTTAAATATATCTACACAAAGCAATGTCAAAAGGGAAGGAGCAAAATTGCTGAAGAAAAAAACCCATTATTTAAGATTGTCCTGTAAAAACAGTTAAGAGTTGTTAAAACACAATCTCAGGATAGAAAAAGGCCAAGGAGTAAAAAACCTCCAAAGCAAAAAAAAAAAAAAAACCACCAATAAAAAACCCCACAAAAAAAAATCACCCCCAAAAACTTAGACAAATTTTAAATATACAAGAAAAAGATGACAGGCAGCTAGTCTTTTAACTATGACTTCTTTAAACATCTGTGTGACTGGGCCTTGATCTCACATTTGCCTGCAGTACAGCAGGTGCTACGTGATTAAAACTTTGAAGTTCAATATCACAGTAATACCAGACATGTATCCTTTACTAATTGCAACAGGAATGTCATTGAAGGAGAGTCTCCACGCTGTACTAATTATTAAACAAACTTTTCAAGCATATGAAGCCATTCACAAAACCCATACAGACCATTCTTACCGCTTCCTCAGCACGGTCACCTTTGGCAGTGAGATAGGTCACTCTGAACTGCTGAACACTGTAATCTGAAATGTCCCACATCACCCTCAGGCTTGAGGTTGTTTCATCATCTATAACAAGGTTTCTGATTCCTGTTCGAAAAACTAAAGACAAAAATATTTCATTAATATTTTTTCAACTTGATTTTTAGATTTAAAATGGTGCTAATTGTCACCAAGTAGTTGCAAGCTCTGCTGAAGTGATAGTGGCTCTGAAGATCCATGGCGGGACAACCCCATACCTCTCAGTCACCCTTGGGCTTAAGCATATAAAAACTTTAACCATGTAATATAGTTATCCTATACTGCCATTAGCATATACTATCCCATCAGCTTTGTTTATATTACTTGGCTTATGGAGCTTTAGAATAATCAAAGCTGCACTGCAGCTAGAATGCTACAAAAGAGAAATAATCCAGACCCGTTGTTACTTAAAAGTCAGTCTTTTAATTCCAGGGAAAACAAACAGAACACTCAAAACTAAACAAAATTCTGAAGAGTTTCCAAGCTCATATTTATAAAGGGAAAGAGAAAAGAGAGCTGAATTTTCCAAATTAGTCTCTGTATTTGTATGTAATATCCCTGGTATCATTCAAAGTCCCTACACTGTGTTACGGGTTGGCTCCTCATGCACACACTGGCCATATGCAGAAGGGTGGTGCAGGAGCACGGTAGCACTTTGCACCAGTGATGTCCCCTGCCTGGGACACATCCCTCCACGAGATGTTCCATGGCAGTGGGCCGACCACACTGACCATCAGGAACTGGGATTACAGTAACACCACAGCTCTCTGCCCCTAGATCTGGGTGTGCTGGTGGGGAGCCTTAGCTCTTTGCATGTCAGCGTTCAAACTGTTAACATTTGTTCTGTTTACCTGCTGTGGTGGGCTTAGAAGTTGTGGTACTGGTAGTAGACACAGTGGTTGGTAGCATGGTTGTCTCTGCAACTGAAAAACAGTACTTGGCTCACTCACAATTCAACAAGACAGAAGAAGTCACAGTATTTCTCTTGTATTTCTAACTATGACAATACAACTATGTGCTCACACCTACAAGCATCCCACACACTTCAGGCATTTCAGAGACTACAAGGGAACTATTCATTTAGTTTACTTTAGGCACGTATATTTGCAGGATTAGCACTCAGATCTACAGATAAGAGGTAATTATAAACTGTACAATTAAATAAGAATGCGTATAGTTTCCCACATTTCTGTGGGAATGACTATGCATAATGACTTCCACTTTGACCATTTCTTAAGGTTGTAAGATTAATTGAAATGAGGGCTATTTAAAGAGGCTTCACTTCTGTCCAAGTCAAAACCAGAAAGTACACTCAGCACCTCGGGGCAATATCAGCATCAGCTGGAGAGGTAACAGCTTCTTGTCTTAACAGAAGGTTCAAGATGAAGTCTGCAATTAAATTCCTAAGCTTGAAATGAACTTTTGAATTTACCATGAAAACTAGAGTTGTTTACTTAACCAAGTTACTATCTGTGAAAAGAGAGCAATCAACCTGAAATGCTGGCCACTGTTTTGATTATTAACTATAAAATATACTGTACATAATTTTCAAGTTCTATCTTTGTTACTTCCATGTTAATGACACAGGATGCCTGTGTAAGCTACTTTTTGAACCACTATTTCAGCCAAGGCTGAATTCATCTCTAGTGAGTATAAATTACATAAACAAGAAAGGAAAGGGTATATTGTAAATGCCAAAGATCTGAAAGTAAATTCTTATAAATTATTTACTTTACAACATTTATTCCCTCCCCGCAAAATCCAATGTATCTTCTCATAAGGAACCTTGGTTAAAGACTGAATATTGAAATGTAGGACGGAAGAATATCTACCCAGATCCAAAGTTTATTAATACCACAGCTCAAGATAAGGAACCAAACCATTATTTTGACTCGGTGCCTTCTACCACAGAGTATTAAATAAGAAAAGCAAAAAATACAGTCAGCAAAGCCCTGGTGCTAAACCACATTCTTCAATATTATAGCTACCCAAAGATGGACTATAGTTTAAATATAATATATATGCATTAAAATTAAATCCCTTAAACATCTCTAAGAATTACAATCAAGAGTTTATCTTACATGTAGCTCCAAGGACAGCAACAGCTTCACTTTCCGTTTCATCGTCAAAAACTGCCAGTAAAGAAACTTCATATTCTGTGTTGGGCAACAAACCTTCAATAACGTGACTGTCTGCATCTCCATTTATGACAACCTAAGAAACACAGCAAGATTAAAGAAAATCAGTTCTGCGTTTGATTGATTTATAGGAATTGACTGAAATGAAAGAAAGAAAATGGATCCTCCTTTAAAATAAATGAAATCTGCACTCAAATCGGCCCAAAGAATTTATTAACTATGTTGAAACAAAAGTACATCCAGAGTACACCTGGAAAAAACACTGTTAAGAATACTTAATATTTATTTATTATTTTATGGTTGGCTTGATTATTCTAATGTGTAGTCTTTTACGTTCACCCACAACTAATTAATTGCTAAAGCTGACCATATTAATTTCATTTGAAAATCACTAAAATTCAAAATATTCATCCATGAAAGCAACATAACAGCGTAGAATAACTTTCATTAATATTTCTACCATCCAACCATTGTTATGACAAATATATTCAGCATCTCCATAGGCTTACAAAATGCTGTTTCTATACCAGAATTATAATCCAAGCTATGGTTCCACACATTTGAATACGACTTGAAAGAACATTTGCTGCAGACTTGGGGATTAGGGGAGATGGGCTGATGAGAAGTTTGCTATATGGTGCAATATTTTAAATAGTAATTTTCCTTATTTCTACCTATGACAGCAGCAGAAAATTCATGTATGTGCATTGCTAAGTGTAAGCAGAAGGTTTCACTTCAGATTTTTGTGTGTTTCATTTATTTTATTGGAAGGGATCAACAGATGGGCAGGAGTTGGAGCTAAAGGGCGTGTAAAGCAGAATGCGAGGGGCCTGAGCAGTAATCCTGGTGAAATGGGTTGACTGGTTTTGGGAATAGTTTTTAGGTTACACACGCAGATACTACAATAAAACAACCTTTCTCTGGGGTAACACCGGCAAGTTTTTAAAGTTGGCCACTGTATAAACAGAGTCAAAATAAGACTTATAATGGCAACCAAGCAATAGATATATGCTGCATAAAATCTACTAGCAGAAACAGTGAACCACACTTTATCCTTTTAATTACCACAGATTTCCTGAGTTGGTTCTGGGGAAGAGGGACCCACAAAACAATCACAGACCTTCTGAACTCAGATACAGAAAACAAAAGCAGAAAGAAATGAGTTGGGGCCATGCCTTCCACAACTATCAAATAATGAATTAGGCATCCCATGCTGCATGCTTTCTGGCACAGATTTTCTTGGGAAAATTTCAGGAACAAGCTTCAGTGAATCTAGCTGTATGCTAAGTAGGTATAAGTAATACCTTCCTTTCCAATTCCCTGGAGCCTCGAGTCGATATATCAAATCATTATAAGAGATCTATACATAGTTACTATCTTACACGACTTTGGCATACTTTCTGAAGCATAACTTCCATCACCCTCCACTCCCTGCTAATTTAGCCCACAGAGAAGACCACAAAAAAGAACACAAAAGTGCTGAACTTTTAAGCGGAGAGGACAAATAACAGAAGCACAAACAGTAACAAGCACACAAGTGTAACAGCATGCCTCCTCTGCTATAACCTAGAAACAAAAGGTTGCTCTTACATTTATTCTGGCTCTTTAGTGCTAACACCCCACTAAACGCTCCTCACCCATCAGCAGTGGGGGTGAAGTAAGCTGAGAGGGGTGTAAGTCTCACCGCCACCCCCTGACCCCACTCAGCTAATTGGCAAGTTGGGTCTTGGGAGAAAGACGGAGGGAGCGCATGTCATTTCTCTGCATGACTGATCGCTTAGCTGGGAAAGAAGCTTAGGGAGGCAACAGCCCGGAGGTATTGTGCTATCCTAGGCCTGACCCCATTAGAGAGGTCATGCAAGGAGAACAAGAAAGCAGCTCGGGTATTTTTAATATTTCAATGTACTAAAATATTAGGGCCTCCAGCAGTTCTTAGCGAATACAATGAACAAGTGGAACCTCAACAGTTCAAGTATTTCTTGACCATTAATTCTCAGACTCAAAGAACACAGATATCATAAATCTCACTTAAAAATGCACATGGCTTGAAGGGATTCACTGACAGCTACTCACTGGAACTTAAACAGAAACTAATCAGTTCACCTACTGCAGGAGAAAATTCTGGGGGATGACCTGTGTCCACTCACTCATCTACCAACTACTTTTTCCCCGGTCATCCCTGTAATTTCTTTCTTCTTTGCATGACTACCTCTCGCCAGGTGAAAGGGAGGAAAGAATCAGGCTAAGCTAAATTTACAGAGAAAATGCCACATAACTTAAGCAGGAATGATTGCTTTCTGCCCTAATGGGTGACAAAACGATCCATGAAACCTGGGGCCAGGTGGGAAATGTCATCTTCACCACACCAAGTTCTGCCCCCAGATAAACAGTTTGCAGATGTGGCTTCTCTTCACAGTGCTGATGCCAAAATAACAAGATGTTTGAGAAAGACATTAAAGATTAAGGAGGACAAAAGAAGCCAAAAGAATGAGGAAAGAAAGAAAGAAAGTGAAAGAGGAAATGAGACAGACTACGAAAAATGGAAATTTGGGAAAGGGAGAATAAGTGTCTGTCTATTTCTACTTGGAAAAAGAGAATAAACCAGGAAAAGCTAAAGCCATGAAAAATCATTTAAAAATTCAAACTGATGAAAATGGCACTATGGAGAAGACAGACAAGGGCATAGAGCAAAAATTACACCACGAAGGAGAAAAAGAGAAAGAACCATAAAGAGGAATAAAGGATAAATCTAATAAATTAACTATGTTTCAACTTTTCCCTTTGTGACATTACGTAGCTAAGGCTTCACATGTAATTTTACTGTGGCCAGCACATTAGACAGATGTGGAGCCTTATGTGAGTATATCGCTGCTCTGGCTCAGTTACTCTCATCATCTTCACAACAAAGTGAAGAATATGAACCTCTAAAAACTGAAGTAGCTCTGTGGCAGTTGGCACATTACAGATTAGATTGATTATTCACAAAATGTCTCCCGTTTCCTCCCTTCCTCTTCAAAAATAAACTAGAATATTGGTTTGATTCTGGCTTAGAGAGCTTTGCACTGGGGCAGATTCTTCTGTAAGTCAACTGGCTATATTAAATTGGCAAAAGTTGCAGCCCAGGTGTCCTCAGAATGGAATTCTCTCTTCCATTTCACACCCTCAAAGTCATGGCAACTTACCTCTTCAGAATCCCCCCCGTCCAAAGGAATCCATGCCAATCTGTAAAAAGCAATATCTGAGGAGGTGGGCTTCCAGCTGACCCTAAAACTATCTGTTGATGCTTCATCAATTTCCAAATGCTGGGGAGCTGGAACTCTTTCTGCAAAATATTAGGCAAAAGAAAAGTGAGAATAAATTATTCTCTGAGACTTGCATAGATGGCAATATCAAGCACGTACCATTTTACTCGCAGTTTGTTACAAAGAGTATAACATGGGAGATAGATAAAGACACTACAAATTCTTTGTACACTTATTTGTACTTAGGGAAGTGGTTTTGTAGTGGGGGGATCAGAGTACGCACAATACATGCTCGTTATCTACTCCAATTGAACAAGCTTCCTTGTCCTCTCTCCTCTGAAGGAGCTCAATGCAACTCCATCTCCTTTGCTCGGAGCTCTGTGTATCACGCTCTTTTCTTTTCCTCTACCTCAAAGCAAAGTCCTAATCTTTGCCCTTTCCAGAGACTCTGAGTGCATTTCCTTTTGTTCTGTGCATGTATATTCTCCTTCCTCCTCCACCTCATGTTTCTCTTTCCTCTGTCAAAGTCCTTCTCTTCCCATCGTTATGTTCAAAAGCATCACTAAATGTCATCAGCCATTTGTTTAATACCCAGCTTGCACAACTACAGCTACAGAAACCATATCTGCCCTAAATAGACTACAGGAGCCTCAAATGTATTCTGTTTTCTCCTCCGGTGTTCCAGTTTCTCAGTATGTATATAAGGTTCTACTGTTTATCGCCTAGATCATTCACTGGTTAAACATACAATTCACAATTCATCTCACTTCAGCTGGAGAGACAAATGCCATCACATTGAATGATGCTTCAGAAAACTGGGGAGACAAACGCTTTACTACCTAACTGCAATAAAAGATGCTTTAAGGATTGTGGAAAGACTTAAGAAATGAACTTAATCCACGGAAATGTTTTCACTATGTCAAGAGATTACTCCCATGAGTTAGGATGCGATTGGCCCCGTAACAGGGGAGCAAAGAAGCTGAAAACTCCAATGAGAATAACAGAAAGCATTCCATACATCTGAATTCACAGCCAGAGACACTTGCTGTTACTGGTCTTACTTTCCAGTAAAGTAAGAGAGTATAAAAATTCTTCTTGGAAAGCCCTCAAAAGTTCTGCAATACTTACTTGTGGTAAAGCTGCCAGTAAGTGGTTCAGATTGTCCTTCATCATACAGGGAGAAAATAGCAACAGTGTACTCTGTAAGGGATGTCAGGCTTTTTAGAGTATGGGTTGAAACACGACCAACCTCCACCTAGAGAAAGCATAATTTGCAATAGATATTGATCACATGCTTTACACTACCAGTGTACGAATTTCTACTGGGTAACAAGGATACAGAAAAAAAATGTCATGCAACTAGTACAGAAATTTTGTGGAAGCTATGAACAAGTATTAATTCAGGGCCACAAAAGCTGAGAAAAATCAATTAATGTAGACAAACTAGAGAAAAGGAAAATTTTGTGTATGAACAACTAGGGAAAAGGAGAATTCAGCCTTAGTAAGCCTAACTCAGTAACGTCTTAGCACTGCGTGTTCAGGAACCCAGAAGGAGAAGAAACTTTTGGGGCTATTGAACCTAGTCCCTTATCATGGATAATCATTGCAAAAACCACTATGTTTAACATTTTTCAAGAGGAAAAATTGACAGTTTCATCTGGTCTCTATCCAGACTGCAGATAACATGACTTTGCCAGGGACGTAAAACTCAAAGCTGTATAAACTGACAATTTCTCAGTCCAACTATTCAGTCATATTAGCTCAGCACCACAGGGGAAATGCTACCAACGCAAAGCAAACACAAAAGTGCCACCTGCTCTTTGAACAGATGTAAAGGAAATAGGTAGATAAAAACCTACTGAGCATTCACTTGCGCTATGAAGTATAATATCACAAGCCTGAGATATTCAAATACCATTCTGATGAGTACTGCCAGACATATTATCTATACTAAGGGTAATCAACAGAAAGAGGTCAAATGATTTGTAATTTTTTTTTTAAGGGATGTAACAGAAAGAAAAGACACAAAATATTGCACAGGTATGCTCTCTTCTAAACTCAGGAACAGTTTCTTCAGATTTAATACAAATATTCCATCTTGTATGGATGAAAAGCCAGAATGTCCCAGAAGAAACATAATTACACGTAACTCCTACTAAGGACTTTTTTGGAAGGCTAAGTTATCCATGACTACTTATTTTATAAGGAACCTGGCCTCTTATAATAATTGGACCCACTTCAATTATTTTTTTTAAACTTTTTCTGTATTTTTTCATATTTCTGAATATCATTCCATCCCATCACAGAATTAATGATGCTAAAAAATATTATAAAGCACTTTTAGTAACAAGCCATTACTAAATATTGCATAAGTAAATTATTAAATGCAAGACTCAAAGTTAAAACACCTTGGTATCATCATTGGTTTGCAATATATAATTAAAGCTATAATTGTTAAGAAAACGGGGCAAAGGCTCCAGATGGTCTTTTTGAATGAGCTTAAGTCCATGACTTGTTGACTGAATCAAGAATAAATAATTCCATACCCATACATTTAGTCAAGATCTTGCACCTACAAACCTTCCTTCAGTTTATCTGCGCCAGCAATGACTGTTCTAGTACGCAAGAAGCTCAGAGTCCTGTCCCCCACACAAAGGATCCACTCCAAACATATACGCAATACCAAACAAACTCTTGGTGGCACTAAGTTTCAGAATTCTTCAGCAACTCTTTTGTTACAGCTTGCAAGGTAGCCTTTGTTCATAGAAGTTATACTTAATAATTACAGAAGTTTTGGGAGGTCTGAGATTGGTTAAGGGAAAGGAGGAGCTAATAATTTACCTCATTTGTTTCTGTTCCATCTGTTTTAACATACATGATGCGATAGCCATTTACATTTTTGGAAGCAGGATCCCACGTTAGCTTAGCACTACTGTGTCCAACATCAGAAAATTTCAAGTTTGCTGGTGGACTTAGAGGCACTTGGAAAGGAAAGAGACAAAACCATGAAAGTGATGCCAGGTTTTAGCTGTGAAGTTTTTCATGTCTTGAAAAGAAACATCACATTTTCCATTATAAAATGCATATTACCAATATTTATATTAAAATATTATATTTATATTAAAAGACCTGTACAAAAGAGTGACACAAGTACTTAAAGGCAGGTAAAATGTCTTAGTTTTTGCTGAAACAGAATTTTCAGTCTTGCTAAGTGCATCTCAAATCATACAGAAAAAGAAAGAAATGACATTATTGTTCATAGCAGATATCATAGCAAGATCTAACCTCCACAATACTTAAAATAAATTTGTGTAAATCAGTTTAATTCAAATAGATCTTTAATCTATATACATTTGTTTTCTCTGAGTATCCCAGAAAAATATTTCATGACAGTAGTATTTTGGCAAAAAAACTTTCTGAATCCTAGACATCCCTAAAAGAAATATCTCAGAAGATCTCCAAAGATGCTAATTGCTACTTTTTTTAACCTCTGCTTAACCTTTCCTCTTTTGTTACACAAAGAAGCTGTTTCATAACAGCAACTCCAGTTAAAGACATGTTTATATACTATATATTACTTGACTGTCGTGAGCTGAAGGAAAACAAGGTCATGCAAGACGGAGTCTCAGATTGCAGCCACTTTTCTTTCACACCAGAGAAAGCATTTTGTGCCGTCTGTTTCTCTCAGCAGTAGGTTCTGTATTAGCCCAACATCTGCTAATTTCCTCAGATTTGTAAAACCTTTCTCCATCCATCCTGCCCTCACACACACACTCCTCACCAATCCGTGCGGACAGATAAATATCAGCACTTCAGAAGCTGTTTCCCCTCACACAAGAGCACATGAGGAAAAGCAAAAGATAAACCCCCCCATATATTATGTGGGATCTTTATTCAGGCCATATATTAACTCGGAATTTGCAAGCGAACGCCTAACCAGCTCAGAAACAGTCAAGTCGACTTGGCTATGAGGAGAGAGAAGATGGGAACACATTGGAATTGTATTAGATGGGTTTGCCACACTTTCTGGCATTCAGTATATTCCTCAGAGTCTAGTGAAGGGAGTATCACGTGCTGGCTTTCCTTTCTACTTTCTGTCAGTTGTGGAATGCACTTCGTTTCACCATCCAGGCCATACCACAAAATGCTTCAGTCTCAGCTTTTTTCCTTTTGGAAACAATCTCCTGACAGCGTTGCTCTCACCCAGACAGGCAGTCCTGCTGCCACAGTTACGGGATATTTACAGTGAGTCTTGGATAAATCCTCGCCCCAAAAAGAAACCCCACCCCAGAATGAGCTTGCTGATCCTGCCTCTGTTTGGCACAGAGAAAGGTTTCGCTACAGCAACTGAGATGATACAGCGTGTAGAGTAATATTATTTACTAAACACAGAATATCAGATACTAGATGTAATACTACTGCAAATTAGGCAGATCGCTCTCCAGGCAGATATATCCTCCAGGAAGAAAATACTAGGTAGATATTCATTAGCTGGAAGCCAGAAATAATCACACTGAAAGGAAAAAAAAAAAAAAAAAAAAAAAAAAAAAAAAAAAAAAAAACACAGAGCAGGTGTTTAGCCAGTCAATTAATTTATATGGCTTCTAGCACAGCACAGGGCATTAACACTACCCCGGCACTGCACACAGGTGGCAGGGTGCATGTTTGGGAGGCGGGCAAGCAGCAAGACATACTGTGAATTTTCTCCCTGAGCAACACGATTACAGAAACAACTGCAAATAACTTTGTGCTGATCCCCAGCGATGCATTCAGCAGTCCCTAATCTTCCAAATGTCTGCCTATGTGGTGGTATGAAAACTATGGCATTCCTTCAGCCCTCACCTATGGAGACACATCTGGGCTTTTCTATTGATTCTTTATTTATGGGTTTCTGTTTGAGCACAATGAAAAGGGAGTCAAATGAAGATCACTAATGCAATCCTGAGAACGCAAGAAGATACGGAAACACTGGCAGGACATACCAACAAAAGACACACTACACATATTTCCACCTGGAGTTTTAAAAGTGCTTTTCAAGCACGCACATTTATAAGAGAGGGAAACTGAGGCCCGAGGTGAAACAATTTGACCATGCCATGTAGCAGGGACAACAGCTGAACTCAGATGTCCTGCCTCAATTCTCCACATAAGCTCCAGGAGCCTTGGTTTCACATGTGAAACTCTAAAAGCTTAATTGAGAGGCTGCGTTTCCCCTGGAGTGGAATCAAATGAAACACTCAAGCTAGACACTCAAGTAGGCTTACTGGGGTTTAATATTTTTCCTAGAACTTTTTTTTTTTTTTTTTTTTTTTTTTTTTTTTTTTTTTTTAAAAAAAAAAAAAAAAAAAAAAAAAAAAAAAAAAAAAAAAGGAAAAAAAGTAGTTTAAATCTGAATCCAGACAGGGAAGACACTAGAATTGAACACTGACCATAGGGACAGGTGGGCTCACCAACAGCTTTCTTTTCTCCCAGATTGCCCCTGATCAGAAGGCTGTTAGAAGAGACTTTATTTGAATAGCTGCATATGGAAGGTTAGAATCAACCTTGTTTCATATTACAGTGCTAAAGACCAGTAAGAGTTGCCTGCATTGAGCCACCCTAAAAATAAAGGAAGGTTGCAGGGTAGTCAGGTTTTTTTTTCATTCTGGTCTGGTAACAGCAGTGATGATGGGCTGACTAACATATGTTACTAGCTTCTGTGATCAAACACTGCGGTCACGAATCCTCAGCCTGTGCCAATGCATCTGGAATTTGCATGTGATCTTCCATCCAGTGTGTCAGCCAGGTTTAGAGCTGTGCAGCCTCCAAGATCATACGACGTAAAGTGAATTCAGGCTGGCACAGTATTAAACTACATAAACTACTGTTTAGGATAAATAAAAACCTTATATTCAGCAGATATTGACCAAAAGCAAGGGGGGGTGGAAGGAGGAGGAATGAGAGACTGTCATGGTTTCAGCTTGAATGGGGTTCACTTTCTTGCTAGTTGCTGGCTGGGGTTAAATCACGACAGAGACAAAGAGAAGGAGAAAGGGACAGAGGGAAAAGTAGTCAAAGATTTGATTCTCCAAGTGTTAAGACTCTTCTACATTCATTTCAAGTACACAAACATGCCCAGGTTGCAGTAGTTTGCTATTGGCACTTGTCTGTCTACAAGTGTCCTCTCCAAGCTGAGCCAGTTCAAACAGCATTCCTAGAGCTTTTTCCACCATTAGTTCCTGACCTTACAAGCAATTGCTCTTCTTTTTCTTAGCACTCACATGCCTGAGCTTCTCTCACCTATTCAATGTAAGTCACTTTCACACTGGCTTACTCATGCCAGGAGCGCAAAACAAGAGGAAGCAATCACTCGCTGCTGGGAGCAATAGAGATGTCACTGAATGCAGTCCCAGAAATATCCCAGCAGCACAATCGCTTCTTTTCAGTCCCTTTGTCTTCCAAAAGCTAGGGCTATTTAGAGAGCTGACATACAGTTCTGTGTACAGTTAGCAGAGGACAGAATTTAGCTGGCAAAACTCTTGCTGCTTATTAAAAACACACCATCTATCATGAGTGCACAGGCGCTTTCCAGCCCTTGGTTTACCAGATGTCAGGCAGCAGGGCTTGGACAGAAACCTTCTCTTTCCTTCTTTTCTGTCTGTACTACTACTGAGCCAGAGGAATGAACTCCTGCATCTGAGCGGTCTCCCCCACACACCTGGTTCTCTGGCTACAGGAGGCTAAACAGAGCAGTCTCAATTTAGCTCTACGTGGTAACGTTCTTTCCCCTTCATCAAGTTCAGAAAACTGTCAGGAGTTCCAGAGATGTCCATAGCACCACTACCAACAAGACAGAAGCGTTCACAATCCCATTCCAAAACCAAACAGTTTTGGAGAAACTCACCTTCTCAGCCTCTATAAATTAAATACTTGCACTAAGAAACTTACGTACAGTTAAGGCTTTGCCCTATGGACTGTTCAAATCAGATTTTAAAATCAGATGTCTGCTCTAATGTGTGCAAAGGCTGTTCTGAAGTTTTATTAACACTGGAGTGAATACAAATATGTGCTACCTACATGTCGTTTCTTGTCCTGTAAGGGGATCACTAGCTTCTTCTCCAAACATGGCATAAACTGTGACTGTATATTCTGTATTTGGCAATAGTCCATCCAGTTCAAGATCTGTTGAGGCCTCCCCAATTTTTATCTAAAAACAACATGAATATAAAAGACACGTTATTTCCGAATTATCTCACAATGGGGAAGAATACTATTTACACACTGGAAATTAGACACGTGATCAAATGCCCTGTTGAACATTTGTCTGATACCGTGCCTGCAGTACTTGGCGCAAGATTTTGGAATTTTGCACAACAATCAAAAGAATAAAATTGTCATAAAGCCAAATCCAACATACAGTTAAGAGGAGTTTAAAAGCAGTTAGTCATATTAGCAATGACAAAATAGTCCTCTGTAGAACATGCATTTACCAAGACTTTTCATTCCCAGTTACACCTTGTTTCATCTCTGGCCATAGGACTAAAATGTCATGGGACTAAAATGTCATAGGAGGAACTGATTTCTGTGCACACTGATGTTCAGATTTGTTGCTATTTAAGGTGTGCATCATTATCCTCCACCTCTTTACTGAGACCCACGTTTGCATGGACCGACTTATTTACTGAAAAAAAATCTTTCTTCAGGGTAAGGCTCAGCCCTCCTGACTCAGCTCGTTTTCAGGGAGGCCCCATTCTTAGCAGAATTATGTGCTCACAGCCACTCATTTAACATAGAGCACAAGTCTATGCGAGCTTTCAGTACCTTCCTACACTCTCCACAAATTCGCATGCCCCTGCATGCTTCTTAGTTTTCTTGCTTGAACAGAGATGTTGTACATAATCTTAATTATACATACAGAAACTTGAGCATAAAAGTTTTTAAATCCCAGACCAGAAGTTCCATTGGAACTATGCTAGCAACCTTTGAAGAGTCTACTGGTTTTACTATTGTCCCACTTTCTTTTCCTTCTAAAAATACCTCCTAAAAATCACTTTTGATGGAAGGCATCATTTTAAAATTAAAAATAAAAGTTGAAAAAAACTAAAAGAATAACAATAAATGTCACATCTGCAAATTTTATTTACTTTAAAGGTCCTGATGAGAACAAAGGCTAAACTTCATATTCTTCTGATAACACACTTAGAAAATATCTTACTTTTACTTCATTTTTTTCTTCCTTTGAGTGTTAGTTTTATATGATGATACAGTATCATCTCATATATAATTTCAAAACAGTCACTTTAATGCAGCTGAAATTGTTGCTTTTTTATGGCAATGACATATAAAAATAATCAACTGGTACTTGTACTTTATTCACAGTCTGTAACACATACACTACTTAAGGCAGTCGTGGAAAAACAATCCAAAGTGTTTGCTGATCAAGTGGGAGGTTAAAGGCTGGGTACTAGTTTAGTCTTTCAAAGATTTATTTTTTGAATAATTGCTATTCAAATGAAAGCTTAATACATCACCTCCTTCTCATCTGCTGCCAGTCCTTCTGTGAGGGGAGCGTATAGGATCATGTAACCTGTGGCACCCGCCACCCCGTTCCACTTTGCTCTCATGCTGCTCTGTGACACATCATACAATTGCAGATCCGATGCCATTGGCAAGGCAACTACAGTGGAACAAGAAACAGACACTTCAGTTGTCTCATTTGAACAACGAGCTATTTTTCAAACAGTTTATTTTACCCTAGGAAACACAAAGGAATACAGCTGTCTTCAGGCATGGAAGTGCCACGATGAAGAGCTGATTAGTAGAAAAAAGAACCCAGAATTAGAGAAATGAGAAAACGATGACCTAACCAATTCTAATGCCAGGGCAGAGTTACCCCCTACAAAGCACTTCAGCTCTTTGTCCTAAATGTCTTTGAACATTTCACGTGGGAGGATTTCTATTCTTTAAGCACCCAATCACTCCATTGAGATGTCACCCTTCCTTCTCCCTGATCTGCAGGAGGATGACCACTCGCTCTCAGAAAACAGGCACAGTCACTATTAGGAACAAGAAGCAGGGCCCAGAGGTGGCTCTTCCTGACAACAGCTCCCAAGCCAGAGCGTGGGAGAGACAGCCTTGAGGCAGGACACGCTGGAGGAAACTCTGAATGAGCAGTTGCGCATGTCAAAATATTTTGACGACAAATTGTTGTGTGTTTGAAGCCTGGATTGTCCAAACTGGCCTATGTCAGCGGGATTATGCAAACGTGGGCAACATCATCCATTGCAAATCATGGTGACACTAACCTGGGGAGTACAACTAAGCAGGCTGAGTGAAATTCAAACTTTATTAGGAAGTTCACTTGTGAATTTAAGGCACTGATACCAGAACATAGCACCAATCTGGGTTCCTGAATATTTCTTTGCATTTTTGTAACTCTTTAAAGCAGCATTTTGCACTTCTCTGATCGTCCTCACTTTCTTCCTCTCACAGAATAACATTCCAAGGTCTCCCCACTGCTGTTACATCATTGATGGATCCATCAAAACATCCAGTCATTGAAGAGATATAAGGGAATGTTGTCTGCGCCTCTGGAACTCCTACACTGAGAATAGTCCATTAAAATGACTCAAAGGGTCTGAAAAAAACAGAAGGCAATTGCTAATTGATATCAAACTGTTCCTATTAGGAACTCAGAAAGACTGTAACAGGCTGGATGTTGAGCCTCTACAAAGCTCTGCTTTGCATGTTTCTGAAGAATCTGATCTGCAAACACAGATTCAGCTACCAATTCTAATTACAAAGCTTCAGAGAGCTTCTCTAATCTCCTTGTCCAAATAAAAACTGCAGCCTGTCTAGCTGACATCTGCAAGGAGTATATCTATTACGTTATCTTCAACAAGCTCTAACAGAGCTTTTAACTTTCCATATACAAAACACGCCAGCCTGGTCCTCTCTTGTTCATTGAGGCCGTTCGCTCAAGCTGTTGTTCAGGTCTGTAAACGTGGGCAAAACTTCAACCCGGGACTCTCTTTAGGTTTCCACTTCCAGGTTACTCATCTATCTTCACTTCCAAATCTTTTTACTTCCATCCTATTTAAACCCTTGTGGATGTGTTGACTTATATTCCCATGAATTCCCACAATTCCTCCAATTATAGGGAGAAAATACTCATAAATATTCTAAAATGTACTTCAGTCTCCTCCCTCAGGACTCCACTCAGACCTGATACCTACAGAAAGAAACTACATGTAGAGATATTCTGAAGGCACTTTCTAGCACATTGTCTCTTTCCTATTCAAACTGCCCCAGGATCACAGACTCATATTTTAATTCTCAACGGGAACTGCTAGGTACTCTGGCAATATAAAGAATAATTAATGAAGAGGTGACTGGAAATTAAAAAAAGTGGTGTTTTCTAATGGACTTTTCAGCAGAAGAGTTCAGAATCTTAAATATAAATAATAATGATGCTGATATGCATCTTGGACAGTTACCAGAGTATCCTAATACTCTGCTAACACAGGGATAAATGAAACCTACTAATATCCAACTGGAATAAACTAAAATGGGTGGAAATATATTTGCAGTAAATTAAAATGGGAACACATTTCATACTTATTTCAAGTTAGAAGTGATTATTAAATCAGAAACCTCTCTAATTATCTGCACGGTATGCATATTGAATTTGTCTATTTAGATTTCACATACCTGTAACCTATTTTCAGTGTTCTACACAACCAAATATGATTGGTGGCTATTTTAATCTGTCAGTATCTCACACAAAGGCAGGAATGTAAACTACAATTTTCCATAGTTCTCCATTAGGATAGTAAAAAAATACTTTCAAACTGCAGGTATTTTATCATGTGAAGTGATTAACATTTGCACGTCAGACTATTACTTCCAACACACTATCAAAGACAGCTGCATAAGATGCTTGATGCTGCATGACCTTGGGGTGTGATCTGATCAGATCTCAGAAAGCCAGCGGGGCTGGGCTCTGTCAGGACTTGACTAAGGCAACTTCAAAGGAATACCAGGTGCAACACAAAACAATCCTCTTGGCTCAGCATGTGACTGTTCTCTCTGCTCAATAAATTAAACAGGTCCTAACACCGTGTTATGGGGTATAACATGGCTGGAGATGACATTTTGGGAGACTGAGACTAGAATAGAAGCCTCAAATAAATTTACGTGATCCTAATTTATTTTCTTCTCAGATTGGGAAGATTAGTACTTCTCTTGGTTGAACTGCATGTGGACAAACATGTTTTTTCCCTTCATATATCCATGCTGACTAATTCCAATCACCTTCATGTCCTCATATGTTTGGAAAAGGGTTTCAAGGAGGAGTTGGTCCATCACCTTCCTGGAAACTGATGTGACATCGAACCAGCCTGTATTTCCCAGATCCTGCTTCACAAAGGACTGACATTTGCTTTCTTCCAGTGTTCAGGAACTTCTCCCAGACACCATGACCAATCAAGAATAGTCAAGACTGTCCTCATCCTCACAATGACATAAACCAGCTCCTTCAGCACTCACGGCTACAGCCCATTCTGTTCCACAGACTTATGTGTATCCAGTTTGCTTAAGTGCCCCCTATAGTGGTACTCCTCAAATGGGGCTAAGTCTTCTTTTCTCCAGACTTTCCCATTGATCTCAGCAGCCTGGGATTTCTGAAGGCCATTTTAACCTGTAAAGGCTGAGTTAAAGAAGGCATTGAGTAGCTCAGTGTTTTCCACTTAGTTTGTCACCAGGTTCCCTGTCCCATTCAGGAACAGGCCCATGTTTTCTTCAGCCTTCCTTTCAGTTTATGTGCCTGTAGAGTTTATTCTTGTTGCCCTTCACATCCCTTGCCAGATTCAGCTCCAGGTTGGCCTTGGCTTTCCTAAACTTACCCCTGCAAGATCAGACAGCAACTCAATACTTCTCCTGGGTCATCTGCCTCTTCTTCCATCTCTTAGAGACTTTCTTTTTACGTCGATTTCTGTTAGGAGTTCCTTGCTTACTCATGTCACTCAGGTGACATGCTGGCCTCCTGTCACCTTTACTTCATCTCCTACTTGTCAGTATGGACCTTTCTTGAGCCTGTAGGATGTGACCTTTGAGTATGAAGCTGCTCTTCTGGATCCCTCTCCTCCCCAGGGCCACATCTCCTGGCATTCTTTCAAGCACATCTCTGAAAAGATTGATGACTGCTATCCTGAAATCCAGAGTTGGGGTCCTTACTCTTTACTTCCATTACTAATATCTGTCATATTTGCTAAAAAAGTAAATGTATTTTGTATACAAATGCATAAAATTGATATGATCAATAGCAGCACATTATCTCAGATACTAGCACAGTTTTCATTATAGAACCTAAAACTGTAAACATATAGTCTTACTAACAATATCCCAAGTCACCATTTTACAGAGAAAAAAATAACTGAATCATTGAGAAAGAAACTTACAGAAGTTACCTTGAAATCTTTGGAACTGGTGAGAATCACATGCAGGTATTTCTGGTCACACCTAATCCTCCCCTCATGAGATCATCTTCAGCCACACGCCTAACTTATAAAGCTTGGCCTCACACTCAAAGTGTAGGAATGTTTTAATTTGGGGTTCAATACAATCGACTTCAAAGTTCAGCCCAGAGATAAAACCTTTCTCAGTGTTTAAATATCCACAGAACATGTGGACTTGGGAACTTAGCCCAGAATTAATTCAAACAGAAATTAATATAAGGCAAATGCATTAAAAGAAGCTAAATTGAAAACTTTCTTCTGCATTTTTTTTTTCCACAAAGACTAATGCTTACACAGTATGATTGAATGCAAACAGTCAAATCTGTAACAAACTTGCTAAGGATACTCACGTGTAGTTTCAGTTCCACGGAGGCCCTCACTAGCAGCATTGGAGTATATTGCAAACACAGCTATCTGGTATTCAGTTAAAGACATTAGGTTTTTCAGCACTGCTGTTGATAAGCTTCCATCCACCACAACCTGTTTAGAAGAAAATTCAACTAAATACACATAAAGCAAACGAACTATATTACCATCTAATCAATCAATCAATCCCTCTTTCTGGCAATTTTTACACTGGCATCTCAGAATCAATGTTCTACAGTTCAATTCATACATCAAATTTGCCTTTGCTACCTATAGGTACAGTGAGGTGTCTGAAAAAAGAACAGCAACCATAAATCAAAATATTTTACTGATGTAAGTAGCCATTCAGAACAAAGGAATTGCTTAGATAAATAAAGTGTATAAAATACACTTTAAGAGTGCATATTGGGCACTTTTTGATGTAAATACTGTCTTATCATAAATATTCCTTTAGTACTACATATGTAAACACACAGTACTTCAAACTGGCATTAATATATATCCACGCTGAACAAGTTTCTAGTGCAAAAAGAAAAAAACCAAATCCTTATTTAAATCCTCTTGCTTTTCTGCTTTTCCCTTCAATTTTGTAAGTTGGCAGCTGAAGCCAAAAGCTTGTTCTACGGCATTTTTCCTGCCTCCAAAATGCCTCTCCTATTCAAATAAACACCTCTCTCCAAATTTTCAATTGCCAGTTGCAGATGTCCCAAAAATATATACCCATATCATCTTCCTTTTATGAATTACTTTTTCTTAGCATAGAAAATCTGGCTTACCATCAGCTCCTACCTCTTCTGTTTTTGTAAACAGAATGGTGCAGGGGGAGTCTATAGAATTGGTTCGAGTAACTCTAAGTGTAAGCAAAAATGCAAGTAGTTCACCCCACCCCCCAGAAGTGCTCATTGTTAGAGCACATTTATTTTAAATTACATGACAGAAAAGCAGCCTGGCTACTACCCAATCTTCACCACCATCCAATGTGACCATATCGCCTTTCTGCAGAGCCGACATAGGGAATTTCAGTGATTTTCTGTCTAGTTAGTTCCTGCTGTTGTATTAAAAAATTCTGGGAAACTTTTCCTCCTTTTACCTCTTCTGGTTGTCCTCCTCGAGTGGGATAGTACACAACCCTGTATTTTTCCACTTTTCCTGGTGCATGTGTCCAGCTAACCCGGAATCCTCTAGCTGTTACCTCAGATGTGACCAAATCCGAAGGAGCCCCAAGTGAAGCAACAATTGTTCCTAGGTTAGAGACAACAAAGATTTTTAATTCCCCTCAGCAAAATAACTATTTAGTTTGTTGTATTTGCTGAAGCTCTAAAGATCACCCCTCATCAGAAAATCAAATAATTGGCTACTCTACTTTTATTTAGGTCGTTTTCAATGGAAACAAAGAATTAATAATAAGAATGAGTACTGCACATACAGCTTTCACTGGAATTAAGCCTTCCTGGTCTTTCATAAACTTTTATATGAAAGAGACAAAAATACAAAACTAAGCTTTCCTGTCCTTCCTCCCATCACTCTTTCAAGCCCTTTCCTTTCTGGTTTTCTATTTCAGGTTCCTTTCCTCCACTCACAAAAACCATCCAAGTACATATACAGCTGTGATCTCCTGCGCTCCTCTGCAGGTTGGAAACTGATATGCTGCCTGTCAGCAGATTGAAGAGATGGAGGGAACGGTCTTCTTCTCTGGAAATCATTCCTTTCCACAAAGATGTCCCATCTCTCTATGTTTTTTCCATCCTCTCCCACTCAATTTCCCAACTGACTGGTTACTCCCCCCACAAGACATAGCTAATAGTCTGTATTTCTTCCAGTTTGCAGGTGAATAAAAGAGGAAAAAGAAGGAATGAAGCCTTACCAATACACACTTTTTCATTGCACAGGTATGTATAAAGACAACACTTCTTACTGATATGTATGACAAGCTTATTGAAAAATCACTCAGCATTTCTGTGATATTACAGAATCACAAATGAAACAATACAAACAAAATCCACTGAAGTCTTTCAGAAAGAATTCCCTCAGGTAGGACTGTTTCTCTGACAAATTGCAACACTTTTTCATAGCCATTTCTTTTGTTCAGAAAAGCAAAAAAAATATTGTAGTCAGAGAAGGCTTTTTTATATATGAACAATTTTCTTCACCATTTTTCTTATGCTCTGAAATGTATTTTTTTATGTATTAAATAAGAAATAGAAAAAAAAAATCCATCATCAGGAAAGGACAAAACCTTAACAGTTGAAAATTTTGAAAACTTATGAGACAATAAAACCAGTAAGTTAGGAGATGGAAATCACAGCACAAACGTAACAATTCCATGTCCAGCTGTTAAAGCAATTCATCTCCAAACCTTTGTATTATAAATATTTTTCCTTACCCACCACTTGGAAATAGTTACAGCAGAATGAATGTATATTTTTATACTTTTGGTACTACCAAATACCATAATATTGACCACTATCAAAGAGAGAGACCAAGAGATCAAAGAGATCAAAGCAAGAACAAAACACACTTAAGAAGATAATTTCCCTGATAATGTGCTTTCTTGTGAGCAAAAGAATCTACAGCATGAGTCAAGTGCCAGAAGCCAGCTTAGAGCTGCAGGTATTTGCAATAGGATTTGTAGCTCTAAGTTCATATTAAGTTACATTAGCTGTTGTTTCTTAATCACCTTTGATTTCCTTTTCCTGTTCCTCTACTCGTGAGCACACTGTTCTGGTAAGACCTTCAACAATGGTATGCATGAAGTTAAAGTCAGCAACGTTGTAGACGTGGGTGCTGTCGGGCTCAGAGGCAATCTCTTTGAGTTCATTTATATCTGCATTCTTTACACCTTTCATTGGAAAAAAAAAAGTAAAGAAAATATTTGCAACAAAAAAGAAAAAATCTTGTATGCATAGGGATTGATAAAAAATTGCTGAAATCCAATTCTTTGTTTTAATGACCAACAACAGATTGCTTTGTTGTTAAGATGTTACTTCAAGACGTTAATTTTTGCCAGCATAACTGGCATTTTTTCAGCTGTCTTCTGATAACGTAGTATCCATGTATCCTGCTAAATTCCAGTTATAGCAGCAACTGATTGGAGAACATATTAAAGAAGATTTAAACTAATGACAATACAGAAAAGAACAATTCCTTAATATAGAGGGCAACAGACACAAATACACCAGAGTATAATGGGACACAGAATATGGATATGGCAGAATACACACCAATAGCAAACAGCTCAATGCCAGCATCTCGTAAGTTTTTAGCAGGAGGGATAACATCATCTTGGGACTTTCCATCAGTGATGAGTATACCAATTTTAGATACTCCAGGTCTTGCACCTGCTTCAGGCTTAAAGCTGTTTTCCAAAATATAAGTTAAGGCAAGACCTAAAAAAGGAAACATTTTAAAAGACTCTAAGAGGGAAAAATTTCCATTATTTTTTCTAATATCACAGTGTTTGCCTTTCCACTCAATTTAAAAATTCTGAGTCACCTTTTAATGAAGGATAAGTATAAAAGAAGAATTTATTTACTGAAAGATTAAATTCCAACAAGCGTTCTAAACTACAGAGAAGATGACATTCATCTTTAGCAGCCTTTTGATCAATCAATTTATTTTAAACTGGTTATGGAAAAATAAATTGATTGTCTTGTGAATGCATCATCTTTTCTTCCTTACTCTACAAACAGAAATATTCCATACCCTATAGAATAGAATAGAATAGAAAGTCCCCTCTCCTACTTACATTGAAAGCACATGCTCTGGATAGCTCAGTAAACCCCCATACTACATGCAATCTTACTTTAATTTGCTTGTTTATTTGTTCTTTCCAACTTACAAACTGAAGAAAAGCTTAGATAAAGCTTAGGGGAAATCTGATTTGAATAACTGCTAATTCTTTCAAGGGAAAGAACAACTCCTTAGGACAAACTTACACATTACAATGAGATCCTGTCTGAAAACTCTTAGGTCTCCCACAACAAATATTCCTAACTCACCTGCTTCTAACACCCATATAAAATAATCATGATAATTTACTACTTGCTACCTCACAGTAATCTCATTCCTAGGATCATACTAGAGTCCTTCTGCCCTTTGTCCCATTGCAATCTCTCCCTTCTACCAAAATAAAGGATGTTGCAGCAGAGAAGGAGACTTTTTCACATTCATTCTCCCCTCTCCCCCTGCCAAAAAAAACAAGGGGAAAAAAAAAAGCAAAAAAAAAAAAGCAGGAATTTACTCAAAGCCATGTCTGGGTCTTTGGATATATCATTCTCCTGGCAAGACAGCCAATATCACTGACTGCTGCTTTGATGATACTGGAGTTGTATTCAGAGACTATTTTTCCCAGGTTGACAGGCATCCCCCATTTATCCATCACTAAGTGTCTTCTAGGGCTTCAGTGCTCTAACTACTAAAAGGTCAATGGAAATCTGAAAGCCCCAGGTGATCACTTGATAAGCTACTATTGCCAGTTGTCAGATATTAAAACAACATTCTTTCCCTCCCCAGAATAAAGCTCTGTGCATGAACATTATGAATGGATTTTGCATTTTCTTCCCAGCAGGTAAAAGATTTTACCTCCAGCGCAGAGAGTTCGTGTACGCTTTGCTTTATGTGACCCTGTCCTGACCAGAAATGCTCCCAGTGAAGCCAATGAGACAAGCACTTCAGAAAAGACTTCACTGACACTGGAAAAAGCAATTAGCAAGCTGCAAAAATCCTATCCTTTTTACCCCTAATAGTAAGCACTAACACTTCTTAGTCTGTGCAGCAGAATATGTTTTTTAATAAAAGGCAAAAGCTAAAACATTCACTGTACCTGTTAGTGTATTCCCTCCCTTATATGGTAAATTGCGGACTGCATCCAAAACAGCATCTTTTGTGCCATAGGCATTCAAGTGCCATTCAATTCGGGGATCACCACTGTACTGTGCAAGACCTAAAGAACCAGAAATTAAGGTAATCCGTCAGGCAATAAAGCATGTTTTTTTAAGTATTTACACTTTATGTACTTGGTTACCAACAGCCTACCATAGTAAGTTTACTATAAGTAGCTTCATTACCATGCTAGAAAAAATGCATCGCTTGATGCCAAAAAACCAGTATAAAGTGTTCTTAGTGGCAATGTCTCAATTTATTTTCAAAGCCCTTCTTTCAAGTTCTAAGGAAAGTAACTGAGGAGTACACAACTTTCTCAGAGTTTAGTAAGATTCCAAGAAATTGGGTTTTGAAGAAGAACGATTTTATTATTATGTGCTTTTGATCAGACTAAAATATAAGTAGCAGAACAGAAATATAGCATTTGAGCCAGTTTAAAGCATGAGAGAAGCCATCCATTGGCACGCTCTTCCTCTGAAAATTAAACTGCAAGTGTTTGATTTAATGCTGACTGAAGTCAGTAGGACTGCTTCCACTGTTTTTTAATTTTCCACTGACATTGCACTAGAGTCTACTTAAGCTGAGTGCCACAGTAAACTGTGAGGAGTTAATACTACAAACATTCAAGCAGCATTACTTTTATGATAGTAGTGCTAGTTCCAGGTGAGGATGAATCTTGCACAAACAAGTAGCATTAAGCTGTTAACTATCCTGAAATCGTGACATTTTTACATTGCTCAGAAATACTAAGAAAAATAGGGCCCCTTACCTACTCTTGTTTTCTCAGATCCCACATTGAAAGCAGAAACCAGATTTTCCAGGAACAGTCGAACAAGCCTGAAGTTGAACCTGCCAATACTCCAAGAACCATCTACCAGTATCACAATATCTGCAATTGCTGGAGTTTTACAGGTAAACAGGCTTCCTGTAAATCATTAAAATGAAAAGGATATTTTTAATTCAATAATAAAATTATAACTCAATAAATGTATACCTTCCTCCTCCTGCTAAGCTTAACACTTAAAGCTTCCTTCCATGGGAAAAGAGAGAAATAAGCAAAACCTCTAAACATATTTGTTCTAAATTCAGTAGTAGCACAGTTTGGCCTTTATCAACTTAGTTTTCTCATTAAGCTGTTCAAAGTTACTGTTGGAAGATGCATAAAAAAAGAAATGCTTCTTCTAAAAATACAATACTACAGTCAAGCCAGCAGTTCATTTTCATTCTCAAGAACATACATACACAGTATACAGTTCATGACACTTAACCTGAGGCACAGACAATGCAGAGAGAGCTACCCAGGGATGCAGACATCCAAAGCTGTTATCAAGACCCATTTTATAGTCACCATAGAAAAGCAGGTCTTTCTAGACATTTCAACAACTCTGTAGAAAAACTTCTTTAGCTGCCATTGTAGACTTCTAAAGTTAGAAGTGAGTCTCACCCTGGGAGTCTAGAGTAAAACTACAGGTCAACTGAATATGCTGCATTAAACCAGAGTGGGAGGCACTCAACGCAGCAAAGGTAAAACACAAAGACCTCAGATTCAAATTCACAAGCTCTGTGAGAACTAGCACCACATGAAGACTTCGTCTTACAGATATATGGAAAAATATACAAAAATAAAAGAGCATGTAAGAGGCAGCAGAAAAGACCTGATGAGAATTAGCAGAGATGTACATTAATAGCCTCTAAGGCTCAGTGAACCAAAGGGGAAGTCAGAGGAAATAGGAGTAGAGGTCAAAGTTCAAGGTAAGCCAACTAGAAGGTTTTTAGGAATTCTTAAGAAATTGAGAAGCCTAAACATAAGTGCCACAATCAGTTTGAGAAAATGACAAGAAGGGAAGTAAGAGATAAGAAGAGGCTCCCGTAACCTCAGACAGTATCACCACATCCCACAGAGGTGGCTGCGTGATGCTAAAAGTAAGGCTGCTGACATAGGGGGTTCATACTGTAGGGAGGGAAAACAAATGACTGATGTTACACAGGGTGGACCAAACAAGAGCTTCTGTTTGAAGTATAAAAATCGCAAACTCCCCACCGGATTGACTGTAGAATAAGGAGGGAAGTAGGTGAGTCAAAGCAAAGCAAGTTGGTGGAAAAGGTATCTTGTATCACAAACCATTTAGGGATCAAAATGATGTCCCTGAGCACAGTAAAAAATTTGCAGATTAGTTAAGTAAGCTGCAGCCCAACTTTTATCATCATTTTTTTCAGGATCCACTACACAAATTAGTTGACAAAGGATACAAACACCTTAAGTGGCATGAGCAGGAATCACCAAGTACATTGTTAGAAATAAACTAATCTTGAGCAGAGGTGCTCAGTGAATAAAAGAAATAATTCAGTGAGAAAAAATCAAAAAGATGCTTGCATTAGCTTACAAGGAGCTCTCCTGTAAGAGAGGGAATAAGTCACATGGTTAGCAACTTAAAACTTTACATTATTAATGATAATCTTTTCATTAAAGACAAAATGATAGTCTCACAGGCAAAACCAATCTGATGTGCTGAAGGACTTCAATTGGTACAAATTAAGAGTTAGATTAGTTCTGTAGTGTAAATCCACTGAGCAAGAAACTCAAAGTTACAGTTAATGTCTTAAACGTGAACTAAAAATGTTTTTAGAAGAGCAGAGAACATTTCCTACGTGCAGCAAGCAGTGTAGAATAAGTTCTAAACACATGACAAAAATTCCACTTACAAAGATGCCAAAACAAATATTTTATTTTAGTTTTTACAGTACAAGACAACGCTATTTGAATTGGCAACACATTTTAATGTATAAACACTGGGGAACATTTAGTAAGCATCAGAAAAATGATCTTAAATTGGAAGATAAATCCAAAGGAGGTCCAAATCTTTGTATCACTGAAGTCAACAGGAAAACTTCCCTTGATTTCAGTGGGACTGGAATCTGTTTTGTGATTTAATAGGAACTTACCAGTCATGGCAAAATTGATGTTTTAAATATCTTTGCCAAATAAACTTCCTGTTAATCAGCCTGCATTACTTGCAGTATTTGTCTCCCATTAACATGCAGTTCAATTGTGCCATTCTTACACTGGCCATAATTATCTTCTTAAGCGTCAAAAGAACTATTGGCAAAGTAAAACGCTACTCAACACCAGCAAGAATGACAGAACTGGACCCCTGATTCACATCCAAGCAGCTGTACTGTAATACAGCTGTACCCTTTCAGTACGATCCCAGCAGTTTAATCATACAACCCAATGAGGATAACAGGATTTCTGTGACTGTATTTCCCTTCTCAACTTCTAAAATCTTATGCTTACTATGAAACCCAGTTAGTGCCCTTGGTCTTACTCGTTTTGTACCAACAAGATTTGCCTATAAGGCTTCTTTAATCCCGTAGTCATGGCTTTGTAAATAAAGCCTTTTATTGGTTTTAGTAAATCCATTCAGTGCAGCAAAACCCGAAGAATAAAGAAAACAATAAAGGCATTCCTTTCAATATTTTATTTCCACATCATCAGATCAGTGCAAATAGTATAATTCAATTATTTTTTTGTTAAAATAGCATGTGTGGTTTGATCCAAGATTGTACTGCAATGTCACAGAATGTGAAAATTTGATTCGTTCTCTTCGTAGATAGGAGATACTTGTTGAATCTTTTCTGCATAAAACATTTAGGTTTTGTTACTTCTGTACACCCACTATTGCTTATGTTTCTCCTTGTTGTACTTAATAGAATTGTAGAAAGTTCCCTAAAATGGAATAAACAACAGTGAGATATTAAACAGAATAACATGCTGTACAGAAATCTTTAAAACCTGATAGAACACAGACACCATATCATCCTACTTTATAAAGTGAGTTTAAAAGACACAGCGTGTAACAAAAAATTTATACACCCTACTGAGATTAGCCAGTTTCCATTACCAGTTCTAGCAAATGCCTTTTTCACTAATCTTCCCATAAAACCATACATGGTCATGAATTCCTATAGGGTTTAAGGATCATTTCGAGCATTTCAAGTGTCTAAACGTAATAGTCAATTTTCTCAAAAAAACACATTTCTTAGAGGATGACAGCATATAATTCCATATAAGAAAAGCTTCCCACACTCTGTGTTTTAGCCCACTACAAGTTTGAATACTGCGATCAGGTTGTGCCTGTTTCCTTTTTACTCTGTTATCGAAAGAACAGTCTTGAGAGAGAAGGTACCACTTTCCTCTGAATTACACAATACTCACCAGTTTCTAGAGCTGGACAGTAGGGAGGAAACCAGTTTCCTAATTTTGTATAATTTTTCCTTATCTTATATAGACAGCATTATTCTACTTTGAGTGCTGCATTCCATAAGGAATGGTAACAGAGCCTGAGATTTTTAGGTTAGAGAAAATGACAGAATTGCAAATATCCTACAGCCAGAGAAAGAGCTTATATATTTTACACCAGCAACTGTCTTCAGTGGGTGGAGGAGTTTGATAGGAAAAAAGTAAAAAAGTTAATGGACTTTCTGTAACAAATTTACAATTTTCCTAGTGTTATTTGACAGAAGGAACTTGCCACTGCCAGGAAGGTAACTGAAGAGGAAGGGGTTTGGTCTGCTCGTTTCTGTGTGTCACAAATGAAGGCACAGGCTCAAAATTTCATCTCCAAAGACAGCAGCAATTATTAGGACAAGATATTTGCACAAAACCTGCTTCAGTATTGCCAACTGTCATATGATCATCAAGAATTTCAATCCTTTTTTCAGGGAAATCTTTTAAAGAATAACCAGCATGGAAGGGATTTTGCATCTACCAAATTGTTTCCTGCCTTTGATCCCTCAAGCCCACAGACATAAAAGGTGACGCATTTGCTGGCATTTCCAACGTGCAAGGACTACAGCGCTATCAAGAACTCTGTCAGAGTTTGGCTGAGATGGAAGCCAACAATGCCAACGCTGAAAAAAAAGATCCATATGGAACTTTCTGGGATACAGGGAGAGTTATTGGAGCCTGCAAAATGTGCCCCTTGAGACGTCCCATTGAAGGAAACAGAGGGCAGGTGAGGACTGCGGGGGCTCTGGCAGTGAGGGGGATGCACAGAACAGAGCAGGGTCTGCAAACTTCTGCAAACACCAACTGCTTCTCTGGGGCTGCATTTTCAACCTGCTGTTATTCTTTCGCCCATGTGTTCAGTGAGCAATGGTAAAACCCAAAGGTTTGACCAAAAAAACTGCAAGCCTTACTTAGACACAAATACAAGCTATGATATTTCAGACTACAGTAGCAGCTCTGTGACTCTTGGAGTTAATCCTACTACTCTTTGAAAGGTCTTTGAAAGGCAAAGGGAGAAGCAGCAAATACAGGCACTGCCACCCGGGAGGGCTCAATGCCTTAGAAGAACCAGTTGAATTTGCACAGTTTTGATACGTTTTGCAGAAACACACTTGATATTTTGCCTCCCCTTGGTATGAAACTGTTCTCATTTTCAAGAGCCAAAACACACACTTCTTTGCTAGAAGTTAAGACTATAATTCTTTCTGAGTCTGCAATATGTCGTTTCCTTTCTTACTCTTTGTCACAGTGGAAAAGTCAAAAAATATACGTGGAAGGAGAGGAAGAAAGTTCAAGTAGAGGTCAGAAATAATACAATATGAATGGAAGACTCGTTCATGGGGTAACAAAGCACAAAAGGCAAGAAGCGTGATGACAGAAGCGGGTGAAAAATACCTTGTGAATAAAGCACAAATGACAGAGAAAAGTCAGTCCCTCCTCAGTGACTGACAGCACCACTGCTGAGCAGAAGCACCACTGGACAAGGGCAATATAAATCTACATCAGGAAGATGTCACTTCTTCTAAAAAAAGGGTTAAAAAAATACACAGACGTGAGGCACTGTTCAGCTCCAAAATTCAGCAACTCACTAGTCCACACTTCTGACATTGATATTATTGCACTGTGCTGGTGATATCATCATTGCACTTAGACCTCCGTTTAACACATCCCATATGTCAGGCTCCAGACCAGACAAATGCATACAACATAACTGCTTTTCTTTGAACTAGATCCAGCCATAGCTTGATTTTGAAGGACTCAAAATGCTGGAACATCATTAGGTTGAAAGAGCAGCCCAACGAGGTTAGAAGTTTGTCCCTGCTCCCTAGAAAAAAACCAAAATAAAATAAAGCAGCCAGCCCTTTCCCATGCACCTTGTTCTGTTCCAGGAAACTAATACAGCTCAACTGGCAGGCCTACAAATTTGTTATTTGGGGCAGTTGGAATACTAAGACTTACTGAATCTGCTGCGTCTAATCGTGTCACGTTTGACTGTGAATGCTGTAGTTCTATAATTTTGCTTCTTTCAAAAAGTATAGAGCAATAAGTGTTATTATTTTAAGTATACCTTTTGAATTTATAGCCACAAAAGCAGAAGATAAAGCAGTAGCTGATAAAACACATTAATTGCATGCATATACTAGGGCTAATTCTCAAGTGTGACAGAAGGAAGCATAAAGCCATTTTCTATGCACCTTTGCATACGCACTCAATGATATTTGTACTTCTCCAGTAAGTAATCACCAGCTTAGAAAAACTCTTTAGAAATTTCTTCCTGCATCTTAACGTTTTAATTTACTTGAGAGCCAGAACAAATATAAAAGGTAACTATGAAAGAAATTGCTGATGTTTTCTGGTAGACCATTGCTGATTGATAGTACCAAAGCACCTGATGTCTGCAGCAGCTTCCCAAAGAGCCACACTAAACTCTTTTGGTCCGTGTACCTAGTTACAAAAATAAGTTTAAAAAAAACCCTGCATTTAAACTCAGAGTTCAAAACATTTATTTTACTTTCTCTTCCAAAAAGGCAACACATCAACACGGAACAAAGCACATTGCTGAAATCCTTCCTGAAACTTCAACACTGCAAGACACTGTGTCCGTTTAGCCATAACGATTTACACTGAAAATGGTCCACAACCCCGCTGTAAAGTACATGAAACCTAAGAAACTCTTCTGCAGATTACAGCGATAATTCTCTACCGCTCATTGCTCTCAGTTCTGCCCACAAGTGCATGAATGTTTTAAATGAAACAACTGTCTCAAAGTCTAAATTACTTTTCAAGGCAGAGAACTATAATTTTTTATTAATATGGTCATGTTTATCCACCATTCCTATGTAACAAATATGCCAGGATTTAAAGGGGTTATTTTTCCCTTTGCTTTAGTGAAGTATGAAATCCCTGAGACAGTTTTCTCTGGCTATCTAGAAGGCAGTTAATCATGGGGCTGCAGACAAAAATGGCACTCAGAAGTCCTCAACGTTAATTAAATTACACGTATAAATCCCTCTAAACCATGATAAAGAACTGGTCTGTGCCTAAGCTTGTAACTACGTTACAGCTTTAATAAACAGGTTAAAAAAAAAAATACAAACAGAAAAGCGCCTGCCTCAGAGAACAAGCTGCATATCTATGAAAGTCATTAGCACAGAACTAATTAAAAATTAGTTGAAGAGAACTGCTACACCACTGTTACATTACAGCCCAGCATTATAGATCCAGGTACATATGATGTTGTGGCCAGAAAAAAAAAAAGATGGTGCAGTACAGTTACAGTGCAGAAGACTTTCAAATTCAAGTCCCTATATTACCTTCAAGAATTTCTTGAAATTACATTATCATAATGTAACCAATGTATATGCTCATATAAATATAAATATGCAGTGAGCTTCAGAAGCATCACTGATTTTGGATGTTATGTGTCAATCCCTTGACCTTTTCCCTCAGATCCATGTAGTTGATAGTTTGCCACCCAATGCAAAGAGACCCTGGCAACAGGATTACCATAATTAGCTTCCACATATTTAGTTCTCCATCTTTTAAAATCTGTGCTATTAAGCAAAAGCAGACAAATATTAAAACAAAAAAGTCTTCCTTGGAGGATTTGATTTTGTGGTTATTTAAAATTCTCACAGAGACCTAATCAAAGAAGAATCCCAAAGGTCTGTGCCACTGCACTGTACTGAAGTGGGCTAAGCAGCAATAAACACACCACCAATACCGTTTCTTAAATGAGCATTTAAGGTAATCTTTGATTTTCTTCTCTAGTTCAGACTTTTAAATTCCTCTCATCCACTAAAATAATTATTCCCTACCATAAACAAATTACTAAATAGCCATGTTGCATATTTTCCCATCAGGCAGGTTACACCGATGTCTTCCATCCTGCAACATTTCTTTTTGTCTGAGATTCCAGTCTCTTCCGTTCACTTACTATTTCTTTGATCTTGCACTCACGGTACCACCCAGCTAGACAGATAATGCATTTAGGCACACCAGTTAGTCACTATCACATATGGTGGGCAGTTAAATTTTTAAGCTACAGGACTAATAATAAATCTCAATTTACTGAATATTTTCTTCCATTCAAAGCCATTTATAAGTACTTTATAGTGTTTCAAAGGCATTAAAACAAAATTACAAGTCTTATCTCCAAATCCGACTCCATTTTTAAAAAATAAAACCAAAAATCTCATGCAGAACCTTATCCTAAAGACTTCGGTACAGGGATATTTGTAACAATTCCACTTTACAGAGGAAGGCAGTTTCCAGTCTTTAATTTGCAAATACATGAGAAAAATACTAATCTGATTTCCCAGAGAAGTTCTGCATAGGAAGTAATAGGACTCTGATTATTACATCGCCTATGATATTTTTTTAAACATCTTCCAGAAACAATGGCAAATTCTAAAGGTGTAAGAGTGAATTTAAAATTTGCACTGAGTAAAAGACAATTATTTCAATTAATCTAGACAAATTACTGGCTGCTATCTGCTATCCAAAGTATACAACTGTTATGGGAGCTGTTAAAACCAAAGGAGATGCCTATCACGAGGTACAGACTATGCTTACACTTACGGGTTTGGTTTCAGTTTGACCAGTAGCCACTTAGAAATTTACAATAACCGTAACCAAATTGAAACTGTTGGCCCTTAATGAAAACCATGTAATTTAATATGCACACATATAGTTAGACTACCCTGATGTGTGAAAAGCAGAGTGAAGGCAACCATATAAAAATTTATTAAAATAGTCCTACAGAGCTCAATAGAGGATCTTTTTCATTTTTTTCCAAAGAAAAAACGTTAAATATTTAATACATAATTTTTCAGTTCTTCTTGTTAATTTTTTTCAGTAAGTAAGAATTGTTGCACCATTACATTCTATTAGACCAGTGTTAGTGTTTCCCTCCCACCATCTGTTTCCTAGTCCCAGATTAATTAAAATACTAACAGTTGCCTCAACCACAACACAAGGCTGGCAAAGCACCTGTAATTCTGTTGGAACAAAACACAAGCTGAGTGTCATTTTCTGTTTTTAAAGCATAGCTAAACAGAACTGGCCCATCAAAGTCATAAATGTATCTCAACCAGCCTCTACCAGCTACATCATTATTGCTTGCAACTGACACTTTATTATTACTTCTTAGAGAATAAAAACACTAATCATTATGAAGCTCTTAAGGCAGAAACATCTGCCACAGTTTGACATGACCTCCCTGCCCCCTGGGTATTGAGCTAAATTTGGATGTTGAGTTTGAAAGGTCTTGAGGGTAGGGAGAGGAGAGATGAGAGAGGATATACCAGTGGCATTTCACAGGCTCCAGCCAATTTAGTCTTTTGGTAAGAGCTACCATTCCTATGCAATTTACAGCTCTCATTCCTTTATCATAGTTACTAGAAAGATTGGTGCAAAAGACCAGAAATTTTACCACGCATTTTTAACCACATAAACAAATCAAACCCAAGCAAAGACCCTGCTGAGACTAATATTTACTGCTGAAACAGCTGTCTGCACTCCTACGCAGCCCTAATTCTGCTAACTTTCCTGCGTACAAAAAAACTAAATATACTCAAGCATCAAGTTGGTGTTCCAGAGAAGCTCCTTTGAGGATTCCAGGAGAGCAGAGTACCAGAATACCACAGCTCAACTTACTGGGGAATAACGAGCCAAACAAACACTTCATGAGCCAAAGACAGAGACATGAAACCCAGCAGTCAGATAAGGAAAGAGGAGGTAATAGGCACAAACCTGAATGTAAGAAATTCCTTTGAGGGTGGCAGAGCACTGGAATAGGCTGCCCAGAGAGGTGGTGGAGTCTCCATCTACTGGAGACAGTCAAGACCCACCTGGACATGTTACTGTGCAACCTGCTCTGGGTGGACCTGCTTTGGCAGAGGGGTTAGACTAGATGATCTCCAGAGGTTCCTTCCAACCCTATATCACTCTGTGATTCTGTGACTCCCTCCACATATGCAGACGGACTGGTACAATCAGTAGAGCTAACCAGCCAGGTGAGAACATCTTTGAGGTGGAACACATGGACTACTCAGCCAGGTAGGCAAGTTCTGTTGCGGCTACTAACTAGCGCCTTTTTAACCAAGGAGCATAGCTCAGCTGTAACACCAAGGTTTACTCAGCACACAGGGCACCAGGCAAAGTGTGCTGACGACCAGACAGCCCAGAATCAGTCTCCTGTATCAACAGGTCCAGAAAGAACATGAAGAGCCTCAGAATGTGCAGTGAGGGTAGAAACGACCCTGAAATCATCTCTCCTCAGTACAAGCTCCTGCTTGATGTTGATCAACAATCTTAGCCTCAGATGAATGAGACAGACTGTGAAACAAGACTCCCCTCTGTAGGCATAAGGAACAGCCTTGAAAGGGAACGTGTACAGCAGATAGCTGAAAAGCAAAAGATCCAGCACCTTCTAGCCCCATTCAGGACAAGGCCATCTCAGGGATCACAGTCTCTGAAAAGAGGTACCAAACAGTAACCTTAATCTCCTATTTTGCTGTCCAGAGCACAACACAAGGCAGCTTGTTCATGAAGGCATTCAATACAACTGGAATGAAAATCCGTGAAAGAGAAGTTTGCTGATGAATGCACCAATCCTTTACGAGCAGAGCTTTCTTACAAGAGGGTCTTGGTCTTGCACTTCAGTGATTATTAGTGTATCCATCTGCTACTACTGGCCCAAAGATTTTTTTAGTTCTCCCTATAAGGTTGCCACACAAATTTTAAAAACTGCCCAGAGTTTTAACTTGTTATTATGTAGCTTCAGTTTCAAAGACTAGATAGCACCTCATGTCTAAGACAGCCATCACTCACAATATATAGATATTTACCTAGAATATATATAGTCATGAGAAAGCCTACGGATTTCAGATTAAGAGAATTCATGCTGCCAGATGATGAAGAACTCTTAAGGAGTGTCTCAGCATGGCAGTAGCACAAGTATTCCAATAACGAAGCATGTCAACACAGAGCCTGAATCTCACTTAAGGTAAGAGCCTCCTGCTGCCAGCAGATTCCAGCCACACCAGCACAGGGTGGATTAGATGGATGCTCAAGAGCTAATGACTTGAAGAGATGAAAAGCAATCTGAAAAGAATGAAAGACTCTTCATTCAGCTGAGCTTCTATTAATCAGTCATTCGAGAACGTGAATAGCAGTCTCTCACTTCAACTAAGAATGGATTGCACAAAAAAAGTCAGTGCCTTGGGGAAATCTACAACAGGAAATTTAAAAAAAAAAAAAAGAGCCCAGAAAGAAGGTTTTCAGCTGGCAATGTTTCAGACTTGCCAAGCCTTATACAGATTTACTGTGGAGCTATAAGGACAAACATAACTCAAGGGTTATGAACCTGAGTAATTCTGATACTAGGAGCTGGATCGCTTTATGACAAAATTCAAAGTTATGTTTAGGTCTAAGACAGCCTGTCTCTTTTTCTACTCTGAGAGAGCAGAAAAGGAGCTTTTTTTCCTTCTTCCTGAGCAACAAGTTCTCTATCTATGTCAACACTGTGTCTACTTTTCAATGAAGCAGATGCATTCAAGGAGAGTTCCTAAAGAGGGACAGGGAGGGAGATTGTGGATAACAGAAAGGCAATCTGTCCAATCTCCAGCTTCTGCCTGGCCTGGAAGACTGTATGAGGTAATGCACAACCACGACCATTTATATGACGTTAACAGATTGACAGACTGAAGAAAAGCAGCTCCTCCTACAGAAAGGAGGAGCCAGGAGATAAGCAGAATCCCTGGATAAGAATGGAGACTGGCCATAACACCTAATGCCAAGCTTTTTATTTTCTGAAGAAAGCAAGGTTTGTCTGGCATACACAAACTGAAGAATCTCAAACCAGGCTAAGGTGAATAACTAAAATTATTCACAAATTTATAGATATCCAGAACAGACATAGCAAAATATATGAAACCTTTCCTATGTTAAGATCAACCTCTCTCACCCAAATATCTCCCTCTCTCTTCCTTGATCCCACTTCAACCAGGATTCCTTCTGTCAGGATCGAAGTGCACTACTCAAAGGGAACCTTTCCCAATTCCAGTCTTCACAGCCACTTTTGAGTCTTCAGTTTCAAGCTTGCTTTCTCTCAAGAATATATTTCTCATGTATTCAGATGATTTCAACCCACTTACAAGTAAGCTAATGGCTATTTAGTTTGGCCAGATGGCAGATGTAAATGCTATATCTCTAAGAGTATGCACAATCTCTAAGCGTAGCTTGCTTGGTTTTCTCCAAAGCAACTACCAAAATGATGGCAAGGGAAAAGTATTTAAGAATTATGTCCCTGTCAGTGTTGACACTTCCTATCAGGTTTTCCAGTCGTGGGAGGCAGGAAGCAGGAGTCTGCCAAAGGATCCTGGCTAGGTCCATAAAAGTACAGCCATTGCAAAAGGAAATCCAAGTTGCAACTAGTAGTCAAAGAACACAAAAGCTCAGCTATGACCTCCAGAGAAATTCATGTGATTAACTCCTGGAATAAGCATTGATCATCCACAGCACAATGAGCTAAACTTTCCGTATGGCAAAGGGGAGTTTACCCAAGAGTTTCCTTGCAACAGTGTCCTCCTGTAAGTCCTCCAGTGACTAACAGGGAATTTCTAATGGACAAAGCTCTGCATGGTGGCTCACAGGTTTGTAGACTAGCTTGGAAACTTAATGGATGCCTCTTATCAAATTCTGCCTTCTGAGAAGCACAGAAACTAACATGTCAAAGAAAGCAGTGATAAGTCTATTTCATCTCCTGTTTTTAAAGAGATATTTGCATCCCCTGAAGTTGAGAAAGAAGATGATGTCCATGAAGAGTCACACAGAAGAAGAACGGGAAGCCATCACTTGCATGGCACAAGTTAAAAAATAGTCACTGTCAAAAAAAGCCTTGATCACCCCAGACCTATTGGGATGACATGCTCATCCTTGCTACTGGCTGGATCTGGGGACAAGGAGCTGGGACACCCTGCATGCTTCTACTGGGCTACAGGATTCAGTGATCTCTAACACAAGATAAAAAAAGAAATCATCTCAACAGTGGGAGAGCCAAGTACTTTCTAATAAACTTTGCTTAGACCCCTAGATCACAGCAGCAGATTAATGCATATGGGCTAAGATAAGGACTACTTAGGAAGCACAGAATGGCACTGGGGGAAAATGCCCTACAACATAGCCAAAATCTCTTTCCTCTGCTTGCTCATAATACAAGAGCTAAATGGCCAATTATACGTTGCATAAAGACAAAGTTAATGAGTTCCATAGCCTAGGAGTTCAGTAAGTAATAAGAAAATAGAAAAATGTCATGACTTAAACCAACATTTGCAGTCATATTAGCCAGGATGAAGTGAGTAAAACTATGAAACACAGCCAACAGAGCAGAAGTTCAGAAGGTATTCATTCCTGTGGCTTAGTCAAATACCTCATAGCAGTCATTTCACACTGTCTAGTAATACTTACTGAAGCATCTGACATTAACTAAACAGACCAGTTAATAAATTATATTAGTCTCTTCTGCTGAATAGTATCTTAATATACCTCTCTGCAGACTTTTTCCTATTCCGCTTAAATAGTGCCATTCAACAGCTACAGAGTGAATGTCAAAGCTTACTTGCATCAAAGGTGATAGCAGTATTGGAAGAAGAAAGCAAATCAGTGTATTTTTCAAGTTTACTGCACCTCTCATTTCTGTCACTATCCAAAGACTGATGTGACCTCACTGCAAGAGTTATCATAATAGAAACTTCAGATTATATATAACATGTCATTTTAAAGCCTGATATGCCTTTTGTATTATCTGATAGTGTGCATAACACTGGAAGAAAAAATACTATATAAAAAAAAATCAGAAACATTTGCTTTGAGAGACTGCAGAAATAATGTAAATAATAAAAGCACTAATAATGTAAAATACATTAGGAAGGAAAAACAATCAAAAGTTGTCTCACTGCAAAACAGAACAACTTTGGATATGGCTACACAGTTTTTGCAGGCACCTGGGAACTCCACCTGTTTTCTAGACATGGACCAGGAAGCTAAAAGCTACATTCAGAAGAAAAACTACAAAAGACCTAGCACCAAAGAGATATTGTTTCTGCCTGATTCAGAGCACTGGCAGTGCACCCTCACCTGAAAGACACTGCAGGAATACTTATACCTATAAATACGTAGTAGCAGGTAAGCAGATGGCTTCAGGTCTCTGTCTAGGAGACTTTATGATACTGAACCATGAAAGTGCTAAAAACTTGAAATTTAGTACAATACAACCAAAAATCTCTTCTCTTTGCAGCACTGAGTAGTGAAGAAAACAAAGAAGAGAGCAGAACCAGCATGTGTCAGAGGGAATTCTGACTGAGCAGTCACTCTCCCAGACATTTGTAACTTGTATGTATACATATATATGCATAATAATAATAGCATCACTAATATTAAATTCAGTAGAGGTCACTAATATTAAATTCTTTGAAGTGAAACATTTGTTTATCCTTACAGGTCATTTTTACCTCTTCCTCAAAATCCTTTCTATTTAAATTAACATACAAACACAGGAATATTGATCAAGACACGTGAAGTCACTATTCAATGTTTTTAACATTAGTTCATGTTATTACCTACATACAGATAATATAACCTGGCATCCGGACCTCTCTGTTACACTCTGTGGCAAGCAAGGTATGGCATTACACAGCTCATTAAAAAGAGCTTCTGCAGTTTTTTCCTATGCCTGAGGCCCACTGTGATTTCTACATTATTTTTCAGTCACCCAGTGTTTAATGTTTCTATTCGTTGTCCTTCCTATACCCATGACCCAACAGATAAGATATGAATTTTCTTTCCTAAACTTCTACCTGCTCCTCTGTCTTCCTTGACGAGAAACTCAAATCTAGCTTTTATTGTCACTTGATTTATCCTAGAGCTTCCTGGGCAGGGAACTGAGGGGCAATACTCCTTTTCTTAAATCATCCAGCTGCCCCCACACCAGCCCAGGCAGCTTGGGTAATGTTCTGCCAGTTTGGTTTCTGGCATGTGGTAAAGGTGGCTCCATGAGAAAGAAGCATCCAAGGGATTTAAAAAGCTGCAGTTCTCCCAGGATTTTTAACTAGGCCACACGTCACTAGATTTTCACAGGAATCAGTAAAAAAACCCACATCTGCCCCTAATGGACCTGCTCCAGGGATTAAATATAATTTTCATTGGGGAAGGCTGAACTAAGCAGCCTGTTCTGTGCAGTGAAGATCTCTGACCTCCCTAACAAGTCATACTTACTATATGACTATATTACATGCACTTCACAATGAGAAAGTAACTGTTACATTGCATCATACATAAATCACGTAATCTTTTATGGGAGTTTATTTCTTATAGTTTTAATAGTCTACAGGCTGTAGAAGGCTTATCACCATTCAGAAATCTGGTCCACGCATGCTCTATGCTGTCCTAAATCATCCCAATTTGAGATTTGCGTAAGGGAATTTCTGAACAGGACAGGTTTAAGACCGTGTAAATGCTTTATTCTAGTAGAGCATTAGAAGAGCACCTCTCATCTTGGGCGTCTGTGGCCAGGTTTGGCAGCAGGGAGGCTGCAGGGGTGGTCTTTTTCAGAAGAGGCCAGGGGCCATTACCCCTCAACACCCCTTCTGCACTGCTTGCTTCCTCACTGAAGGGACTTTGACTGAATGTAACCTGCACTGATAACAAGGGAAGAGGCAAGAATTCTGTGAGGAGGAAGAAGGTCAAGTTGAGCCTGGGAAAGCAGGGAGAAAAGCTGTTGTTTTAATGTCTGTCTTTGTCCCACCACCCGCATTAAAATCATTTTAAAAAAATTGCTATTTGGCAATAAATTCAGTATTTTTTTCCCAATTTGCCTACCATGATAATTGGCAAGCAGTCAACCAGTCCTTATCTCAAGTCAGGAGTTTTTCCATTCCTGTTCTTCCCATTTTCTCCCCACATCGTGCTGGGGAGGGGAGTGTGCAGCAGCTAGGTGGGAGTTTGGCTGCTAGCCTGGGCTAATCCACCACAGCTCTCAACTAAAAACCCTCAAAATAAAGTCTGCAAGCGAGAAAATAAAACTGGCCCTCAGTGTTTTGTTGTTTTTATTGAGACGGGTGGCTAAAACATTTCAGACACACAAAAAAATACTCTGCAGAGAAAGGCTGTAGTCGCATATTTAGCACAGGACATAGTCAAAACACTGCGATTCTCCCCTCCCTCAAAGGGATTTGATTAGAGAATCACTCTTAGAAGCTCTTTGAGAAACCGTAAAACATCTGAGAAGGTACAGAATGTATTAACCCCTGTCACTGTACAGAAAGGAGCTTTGTACATGAGGGAGTTGGAGAAGTGCCAGGGTACAAGTACTCAAATATCAGTGCGTGCTGAAAGAAGCTGCGTCTGTGAACTTTATCTCAGAGAAAAAGAGAAAAGGCTTCTGACATTATTAACATGAGTGTGCAGCAGCGATAAATCACTGAACTAAAAACTGACAGGTTCTGAAAAACATAGAAAGAAGTTTCAAGACTTGAAAGTGGTTGTGCAGAAAAACTAGAGGAGGTTTCTGAAAATCAAATATAAAAAGTGAACATTTGATGGATGAGGGCTAGACATTAAACCTGAACTAATTCAGCACAATGACATTACTGGATATACACTGGAGGTTTGTTTGAGATAACAGCATAGTACTTACAGCAGGAAAGAAAGGAGTAAATCTTTTCAAGCTACTTGAATGAGCAGGACATAGTAGATGGAAAATTTTAATCTAGGTTACTGAAGCTGCTGGAAAAATAACTAGGAAGCCACACGAGCCACTGTCAGAGTTCCATAAAAACAGAGCGAAACCCAAATGCAAGCTAATTTAAGGACAGAAGAAAAAGTAGATTTGGGAAGTTAGGAGACAACATCCACACCTCCCAACATACTCTACCACTCTCCAGAGAGTAGCAATCAAATAGAGGATAGCATTGCAGAATTTCCAAACCACAGATGAAAATAAGGGTGAGACTCTTCGAAACCATTAATATATGTATCTATCTTCTATTTCTAAGTGAAGAGCTTGTTTCTGTAAGTAGAAGGTGAAATCTTTGTCCTACTGAAGTTGAAAGTGAAATTTCTGGTTTTTATTACGTGAACCTGAAGAAAATATATTAGCTAAGTATTTATAAACAATAAATTTCTATGTGCCTTTCACACCTTTCAGGAAAATCATCAAAGTACATGTCTATCAGGTCACAAGAGTTATCATAATGTACAAACTGGACCGTGCATTATTGACAAGGCCACATGCTTTTTCATGTACTTTGACAAGTGTATTACCACACTTTAATAGTTTTGTGCAAAAAGTTTTGATTTTGGATCATCTGTCCTTCTAAATGCTAAATCTATCCTAGTGGTCTCACTGGAGAATTTTGCCGGACAATCCTCTATATGCAGGAGACTGAATGATGATCTTTGCCTTTCTAAGTCTCGCAAGGACACTCTAGGTTGTTCTTATCTAAATACCCTTCTGTAAGAAGGGTAAGTGTTCACAGAAGGCACCTCCTGATATCAAAACTTGACTCTAATACTTGCAGAAATGGTGAAATAAGCTTTTGCTATTATTTCAATCGAGACAAGAGCAGAAGCCACAACCGCTGACAACACCAATCTGAATAATGGCTGTTTTCAATTTGTTTTGTGGGCAAACACTGCTCTATTTTTTCAGATATTACACTACCTAATGATTTCTTTCAAACTGTTAAGTCCTAAGTTCTTACCAACTTGATCAAGGACATAACACAGCCATAGAGTATCAGAGTTGCTATTAAATACATCAAATTTAGCCATATATTAAATTGTCATGAAACCAATTAACTGCTGGCCTGAATTCATTTGGTCATACTCAAATCATTTCCTGTCAAACATCTGCAGAGGATCAAGTTATTCTTCATGGTTTTGCCATAACATTTTGCTCTTACTTCTTTAATCCATTTCTTTCACAGACTCTCCCTGACTTTTTTTTTTTTGATCCAATTTCAATTTGAGGTGGAATGGTCTTTATACATTAAACTAGGAAAGTTTTTATACCATTACTCTTTGTGTATCAGTTCTGAATCCACTTCTATCCCAGCTATGCATTTTTTGCTGATGCTGTTATTTCTGCACAACGTTTTTGCTTGGACTCTCACCCTACTCCCACTGAAGTCATTCAGTTGGAATCTCCATCACTTTGAATAATCATTATACTGTGCAAAGGGAAGAAATATGCAACAGCTAGACAGCAGGAAAAAAGTCTATTACTTTACATTAAAATACAGCTGGATTGGGAATAGGGCTAAACAAAATCAAGAATTCATAACAATTAGCATTTTCTTTTTGGTCAGTTCTTCTGATCAAGAAGCTTGCAGGTTTTGCCTTTCTTCCAAATATATACCCCCATTTTCTATTAAAACCTGCTACAGTAAACGTAAAGCAATAGCTTTTCACAAGTTCTAGACAGAAGTGTATTTTTCTTTGCTACAAACTGCCCCGATGCAACTTAAGAAGTCTAGATGAGTAAAAGTTGTGCAAGTAGAAGGAAAGCAATTGAACTAAAGACTTTGCAAGTAAACAAGAATCCTAAAAAGGAGAGACTGCAGATCCCATCTCCTCTCGCCAACTGTATTTTTGCCCCTACTCCATGAAAAAGCATAAATCCTCTCCCACACTCTGGCAGACACTTTCCTCTGTCTGCATTTAATCAACATTTTCCTATTACAGGCTCAGTTTTCCCTCCTTCAACTTTTATCACTTGTCCTTCATTAAGAAAAGGAATAAAATTTTCCTTCTTCAGTTCTCTCATTTCTTCCAACTCAGTCTTCCTCCAGACATGAAAGAAAGATCACCTATCTGCTACGCCACCACGCACTAGCAGGTATAACTTGCTTCTTTAAGTGTTGTAAATACTGGCTAACATTTTCCCCAATGCGATGAAGTCAACGGTGCCTCAGCTTGAGAAACGCTGTATGGAAACAGACTTGTACAGTGTTAACAAATACAACATGACAAAAGTATGTATGGTAAGAAGAAAAACCCACTGAAGTCAGAAAAAATTGCCCAGGCTTCAAGGAGCTTTGGGTGAGGTCTTTGATACTTGTATCAGTAGGAGACAGAGCTAAAAGGGACAGGAGAAATGGGATTCTTGAAACTGCCCTATTTATTCACAGAGAGACTATTTAAGGTCATATCAAGCTATTCTCGTCTGTGCTTGCTCTGTACATCATAAATAACCACTGAACAGAATAATTACTGCTCGGGTTACTTCATAAAGAAGATACCATTTGAATTTTAGAATAACAGGAAATAGTAATATATATTAAACTTGAAATAGATTTTACTGTCTGCACTAGGTGAGCTTCTCATGACAAGCAATATCTCATTTCACCAGAAGATTGACTCCTTGCAACCAGAAAAAAAATGAACTCCTCCTTTTCCCCTCAAAATATTTCAAATGCTTTCATATATATGACCTACATTAGGACAAAGTTATCAAGTTATTACGTGACTAATTATACAATAATACCAATTTGACCTTAAGTGGAAATTAATACTACAAGTCTGTCTTGCAGCCAAGATGATATGAAATTATTAACACGTTATAGACACATGTGCAACTCTTGCACTACTCAAAGTGCACTCAGTGGGGAAGTACAGGCAATATGATTTTTTAATGCAGGTTCAAAGACTACTTTTATACTATTCATGGTGGCATCTAGTGCTTACTGTATAAAGTAGTAAACCAGAACACGGAACTAAAGCAATACCTCTGTTGGAGCAACTCTCCAATATTCCTGAAAATACTGATTTTACCCCTCTGTTTAACTTAACCCTGGGAAGCAGATTTAAAGTACTGACTTAAAGAAAATCTATACAATGGTGAAGTTAAATAAAAAAGGTGATTATTTTCAGAATATCACGCAAGTCATATGTGTTATGATCTGACCTTCTGGAGCTGGTTTACTCGCATTTGTTTTTTCTGGATCCTTCACCTTGGATTTACTTGTTTCTTTTCTTCTCTCTATATCTTTAACTGAAAAGTAAGGGGAGAAAAAAATAAAAATCAATCCAACTAGAAACAGTGCAGTCAGAAACATGTAATTATCTTCCAGATAAATAAGTTGCATGCAACATTTTGCAATATGCTTAGGTAACAAGTGACTGTTACTGGGTTTTCCCTTCCTCCGGGTTTATTCTTTTTATGAATCTTTCCCAATCCTATCATCATTAAAGTTCTCAAAAATTACTTTCCTCACACAGGAGAGTCCAAACACAGTGACATCAGCACCTAAGCCTACACTGACAAGATCCAGCACTGGAAATATAGTCCAGAAAATTGGCAAAGCCATCTGGGCAAAGTCCAGCATTGCAGAGTTCCACTTCAAGTCATTCAACACAAAAGCACATAAGCCAGCTGTTACATTATCCTCTTTAAAGAACCAGCTTAGATCCCATGCCCAAATTTGTGTTCAGGGCACCAAATATTCCCATGACAGCAAAGTTGCTCCAAAGCTCAGACTTCAACAGTTTCCTGTGCCTCAAGTGGGTGGGATACCTCCCTTATTACTTCTCAAATCTCTCATAACAGCCAGGCAGAACCCAGATTGATTAGCAATTCCTGATTTTATATTAGTAGCCAATATCACTCTACTCATAGTCTGAAAGATTCTGGCAAAAATCATTACTAAAGTTACATATTAGAAAAAAAAAATTCCTTTCAGAATTTCCTTAGAACACTAATTGGTGTCGATGCCCCAGCTGTTTACAACGGCCAGGAACAGATTAAAAGAATGAAACAGAGAATATCTTTCACAGAAAATAAAATTCTACTCCAGTTAAAATCTTTAATTTATGTAGAGCTGGATTAAGAACAACATTCATCGAAGCAGGCACTGAGTCTTAGTCAGGATCAGAGTCTCTCAGTGGTATAAATCGCTAAAAAAAAGAAACTAAACACGCAGTGAGAGACTGGAAGAAGGTTACCTGTCTTTGTAAACATAAGTATAAAACAGACAAGACAGCTATTCTGTTGTACAGGAGTGGAACCAAAGTCAAATGGATTTTGCTAATTTACCTAATAGTATATGATCTTTCTCAAACAGCTCAGAGTGCTCTAAGTTCCAATCCAAAATATAATCACAAGACCATCCTAAGGTCTTTGGAAGACAACATCTGAGTGTGACCTCAGTGTGACAGCCCTCTGCAGAACTTACAACTCTCGCGCTCCAGGTATAGAGGTAGGAAAACTGATGAAAAAATGACTGAAGTTTTAACTCCTCTCCTTACTAACACAGCACGTGCACCTGTATGTCACCTCTGTCTTTAGCAAACAGTTGTGAAGTCAGATTCAGGTCCACAAGCTGGCTGAGGAGCCAGCTTTTACCAAGGTAGACTTTGGTTATTAGCTGGGTTAGAGATAAAGCCACGAAAGCCATGACGACACCAGGTCTTACTCAGAAGTCTGGGTCTAACCCTTACCTAAACAAGTCTCCAACTAAATTAAAACAGGTAAAATTAGCAGAATAACACTAGTCAAAAAAAGGTTGCCATTGTTTATCCTTCTAAGGGCATTCCTTCGAGAAAAGGCTAAGAGGAAGGTAGGGAGCTGCTTAATGGCCTCCTGTAATGCAGTGCTGTTGAGCAGCAAGTCTCCAAGAAAACAGCACAAAGTCTGAAAATGCTCATAGCATACAAGTTGGCAACATTCTGACAGAGATTTCTGGATTTGGGAAAGTCATTTCTAACTGTCAGAATTCTCACCAGAGAGGATGAACAAACAAGACGACAACAGTTTTACTCACATATTTACACGGACAAAAACTTACCTGGTGCATGTTTTTACAGCTGTGGTTTAAAAGCAAGAATTTACCCAGTGATCTTTAATTGCCTACTGTGTACAATAACTTACAAGCAGCACTAGAATAAGAAAGTATACCTGGCTATATAAAGAGGAATACGCTTTTAACAATAAAATTTTATTGCAGGCTTGAGAATTCTTTGTACATCAGTTACAACTCAGCAGCATTAAAAACATACTTCCAATGCATTACAGCAGAGGATATTCTCAAAGTTTTGTATATGTTTGGCCTTTTTTCATCTCAAGAATTAGTGACCGCTTGTCAGCAAAGGGGAAAAACCCATAGAATACAGGATAGCAAAAAAGAATGATTTGTGTGCATGCTGTATCTCATTTTACTCATGCAAGGCATCATGTTGGTAAATGAAACTCCAGCCTCATTAAGTACTACATGTTTTCACCTCAGCAAAGAAACAGCATATGAAATAGAACATAACTCCCATAATCTTAAATCAAGTTGCCAGCTCTACTTTTCCCAAAAAGAGGGAGTTTAAAACAAAAAACCAGCCACACTAAATACTACAAAAGTTGGTGTAGCTTTCTGCTACTCTTTAATGCTAAAGTAATCTGTGGTTTTGTGGGTTTCCTAAATGGGATAGAACTTAAGAATAGTAAACACACTAAAAGTGTGACAAAAAGCTAGAAGGACTTTGACACACCACATCAAGCAGACAGCATATTTTATCTTCTGCTGCTTCTAAGAGAAAGGTGGTTTAGCAATGACAGTGGGAGCAATTCAGTGCCGAGGGAATTCAGCAGGCTTTCAACTGTACTTCCCAGACTGTAACATTTTTATCTTTAATCAACCAAATCTCCACTGACCATATTTAACTGATCTGTTTAAGATGCAGATCAAGACAAATCAGCTAATACATATATATCACTGATATAGACATCGAGAATATGTGTAGGTCAGATAAAAAGGTCTTAAGCATAATTTGTAAATGTATTTGACAGTTGAAGACCAATAAGAATTTAGCCTTTCATGTATCATTGAACTAGCAACTAGTTGCCAGTTGGCACAGCTATAAGAATGTTTTAATAAAATGTTGGACGAAGGGAAGGAAATTTTATAAGTATCAGAATTATAGCACTTCCCTTCTTGTTTCCACTCACTGAAGATTCTCTTCCATGAGATACTGGCTGATTTCGTAACAGAATGGGGAGGAAAGGGATTCCAAACCAATGGAAACAAAAATAGCCCAAAGCAAGAATCTCCTGTGCAAAAGCAACTGGATCAATTCAGGTCTCCAGCTGTATCTGTACCAGTTTAAAACTTGTGGCTCTGATTAGCTCTGCACCGCAGAAGAAACTGTTTTTCCATTGTTCCCCTTTGTGTCAGACTTTGTTATAATTCCTAAGTTACGTTAAATAACTGACAAATTCTCCACATCAGGCATACAAAGACACTTACTTCTGAACTGGCCTTGTGCTGGCTTACTCTCCTTGTCTTCACTGAATGCAATGATCTGAAGGGCATAGTTTTGATCTGGAATAAGACCTTGAATAATTGCTTTGGTTGCAGTGTTTTGAAGAATTAATTGATTGGTTTTTCCACCTGTCAGAGAAAAGACAAAACAACCCACAAATACATAGCTTTGTTTGGTTTTTCTTATAGAACGGTAAATGTAATGACTTAAAACTAACTCAAGCTCTACAATGACCCAAGTGTTCCCACTTTTGGGACTACCCATACAGCCGGGCCAGAGGGCACCCCAGAAAAGCAAGAAGTCAGGCAGCCTGACCAAAGACATAGACAGCTTGCTTAGACAGAAACAAAACACCCCAAAATCAATCAATCATCCTTTGTATCAGGGCCTCATGGAATAGCCACAGTGTCCAGCAAAACTATTTATTAAGAAAAAAAAGAAGCATTTGACAAAAAGCAGCCAAGTTTGGTAACATCACACCCACAGGCTTTCACACCACTCTGAGTGGCTGCCAGTTCCGACCCCATCATACCCACGTCATCTCTGAACACTCCCTTTGCCCACTTCCTTTGGGCAGGGAAATTCTGATGTATAAATATTAAACATTTATATGTATACATATATATGTGTATACAATTTTTATATGTACAAATATTTAGCTCTATGTTAAATGTTTATCTATTTCTAAGTTTAAATAGGTACAGAAGTAGTATACCTCTACACAGATAGCTTTATAATAGCCACTTTGTTGCCAATTTTGCATTTCAAACTTAAAAAAAAAAATATATATTTTTGGTTGGTTGGTTGGTTTTAGTGTATTCTTTTTTAAGTTTGGTCTAAAATCTTTTCTGAGGAGCTCACTATGGGAGAAAGCAGAGGCTGGAGGCTCAGTCAAAGCTCTGACTGGAACAGGGTTCTTATGTTCTCCCTTGAACACTTCCTTGACTTCCTTACACTCCGCTGGAAAAAGGTAGACAGATGACACTGGCCTCAGAAAGAAGGCTGTTAAACCTTAGGGTGACTTTAAGGTTCTTTCACCTTAAAAAAGAACAAACAGACTTTTGTTTTACCTGAACTTGGAGTGACAAGAAGCTTATATCCACTGAATTGCCCTTTGGGGGCTTTCCAAGAGATCTGTACACTGTCAGGACTGACTACATTATATCTTAGTCTTGTTGGTGGGGACACTGCAAGTGGGGAAAGAAAACAACATTTTAAATTCAAATAAAAAGCAATTGTCAATTTTAAACAAACAAAAATAAACACATATAGGAAGACAACACAAATTTTTAATGATAAAGGATGCAAGTTATTCGAACTGTCACATACATCAGTTTATTAGTTTGTAAAATGACATCCCCAGGTGCACTACTTCCATTAGAGGTACCTTTTATTTATATTTATCTCTTTATAAAAACAAACTAACAACCTAACAGCAGAGGACAGGAAGACAAACAGTGTTAGATGTTAAGACTCTAGTTTAGCAGGCAAAGCTGGTAATAAAAATGCTCTTTGTTAATGTATGGAAATTAAAATTGCTCTCCTTGCTTATATTGGCAATATGCATTACCTGCCTCCTTTACCTCACATTACTGTGGGGATTTCCCCACATTTAAGGTCACTCAGGGCCAAATTTTCAAAGCCTTGTGAAGACAGGTAACCAAGAGAAAAGATAGGCATGCACAAGGCAGAGAGAACATCAGCTGCTCAATTTGCAAACCTGGTCTAAGCAGCAAACACACCTGCCCAGCCGCAAGCACTGCTTCTGTCTTGTCAGAGACTAGTAAGCATGGACAGGCTAGCTGAGATTTAGGGAGGGGCAACCTGGAGATAGTAAGCAAATCTGCTTCTATTTAAATTGTGCCATCACCTAGGTTTCAAATAGAAGCAGTAGGTGAAACGAATAAAAGCATGAAACGATCAAGAAGAGGTGATATTTCAGTGAAGCAACGTACAGAACAACAACTGAAAAATCCACCCTAGGCTCTTAGGCCCAATATTGCTGATATTGCAGTATGTACATTAATTAGCCTTTCACAGCTTTGTATCTCTCTGCTGGGGAAGCTCTACTGATGTCGGACAGCACTCTACAGAGTGTTTCTGCTTTGCTCCAGGGAGCCACGTTCCTCCTTCACAGCAAACAACCACAGCAGAGCTGCTAGGTGTGTGGCCTCTGATACCCAAGGTGGTCAATGAGGGGAAATCTTTACACATTTCAATCAGAACTAACTGCTCTAGAGGGAAAGCCTGGACATGTTCCTGTGCAACCTGCTCTAGGTGGACCTGCTCTGGCAGGAGGGATTGGACTAGATGATCTCCAGAGGTCCCGTCCAACCCTGTATCATTCTGCGATTCTGTGAAAGGCAGCCAGGGAAGCTATCCAGGGGCTGAGCAACAGAAAGTGCTAGAAAAGCTTAGCACACTCCTCCATCAACCTTACCCCTCCTCTTCCCACTACCTCCACAGCACCTCTGCACTTTTTCCTTCATTTTCCAAATCCTTGGTGCCCCTGCCACCACCACCTCTAAGGTTTCTGTTGATAAGTCCAAGAAATAAAGAAAACTATCTGAAGGCGAGAAGTAGCAACTTCTTCACCCTAGGGCCCTAGATAGCTCTTAACTATGCTCATGCCCACAGTTTGTTAGTCTACTAAATATTGTATTTCTGAGATTTAAGGACTGCAGCACATGGAACATCTGAGTCAACAGGCAGAGCGTGCTATCCAACAGTCACTGGTCTCTCCATTTGACCTGCTACAGTCAATGCAGCTCTGGCAATAGCAGCAGCCAAAAACCTGATTACTTTTCCTACGTGCTTCTTTTTCCAAGAGTGTGGGGGAAGAAAGAAGGAGAAGGAAAGAAGCCAGCTGTAGTTTTGAGATTTGGGGTGGTGCTTTTTAATGCCATCTAACATCAAAGACCCAAAATATTTTTTTAAAGTAAAAATCTGGATATTTAATATAAGAGATGTATTCCCTTGCATCCAGCTTCTCAATCCATAAGAGACAGCTTTGCCAGAACAAAGGCAGGTTCTGCAGTTCTCCATCTTGAGGGGCTTAACACCAGAAGATTGGAAAGAGAGTACATGAGCACCATGAACAGCTTTGTAACTCCTTCGTACTCTCAAAGACTTCAGAGAACGAGGTCAAGAAGAGAGGCAAGGAAACAAAACAGCAGGTAGCACACCGATTCCACAAACTCAAATGTGTCCTGATTCAGAGCACTGGGCTTGCACCCAAACAGTGCATTTCCGCAGTTGCTGGGCACAATCTTGTCAGACCTCATCTTCAGATTGACTGTCACCTCCCTGGAGTTTAAGAGAAAGAGAGGCTGCAAGTAAGAGTATGTGCAGGAATCACTGCAAACACAAAAATCAGTTCTTTGAAAATTTGGCCCTTGTATTGTAAAATGTTTTGCTGGGCAGGTTTCTGCAAGAACATTTAGCATGCTATAATTGTCATAAAATTACGAAGACTATGGCAAAAAGTTTTGAAAGCCAAGCAGACTGCAGTTACGAATTACAGCTTTTAATTCATTCTCAAGACTCATTCTGTCCTTGAGCTATACATAAATCACAATGAATTGGAGCTGAATGAACCAAGAGTGACAAATGATACCTAGAAATTTGCAAAATAGCAAACTTTTGAATAATGACAGTATGCAAGCGTAAGAATGCTGCTCATTTTACCAGGATTAAGTGGTAAATTTGTATGGGGATTAAAGAGGCAGAACAGAGAGCAAAAGACACCAAGGAATGACAAAAAACGTCATGTCTTAGAATTTCAGAGTTCATTTTCTCTGCCATCTTCTTCCTTCCCCTGTCATTCCATTCCATCCTACTTTCAACTTAACAGATTATGGAAGCACATTCTAACAAAGAAGCATAGTTCTGGCCTAATTGCTATTAGCCGTCACCAAACCAGGTAAATTTTGGGAGCCCCTAAAAAACAATCACAGATCTTACAAGCAAAGAAGGACACAATCACCAGAAGTTTTTCTGTTTACTACAGAGTTACAATGTGAAAGACTAGAAAAGCTTGTGCCAGAATAGTCTTTACATAACTAGTCAATTTTCACTGGGTACTTTTGTTTCAAAGGTGGCAGTGCAGAGGAATGGACATTCCCACACAGCAATTAACCATATGGAAGAAAAGAATTATTCACCAGACAGATACTGAACTGCGTCTTAGTTGTGCAAAGACTGACGTTCTGGCAAAGAAAAGTACACATAGCTAAGGAAGTTAAAAATCTAACACTTGAACAGACAACAAAATATTGATGGGAATTACTACACAGTCACCAACCTGGAGAGGATATCTTTATTTCTTTGGACCTTTATTGTCTGTGGAACAAAATCTCACTTCTTGCAAAAAGGGAAAAAAATTAATCCAAGCTGAGTCAGTTAACTGATAAAAATCAGTAGCTAGAGCTTGTTAAGTTTTACAGGTTGTTAGGTTTTACAGGAATGCAAAAGTGAATGGCCGTCAGCAACGTTAGAGCAGTCACCCAATACAAACAAGTTCAAGGCTTTGGTTTATGCCACCAGATAAATCAGCACTCCCAATACATGACTTTGGTGAACTAGGGAAAAACTGCTTTGAACTAGTCAGTATCTTAATGGAAAGGAAAAATACCATAACTTGCATATGTGCAGATCTCCAAGACATCCAATACTCTAAGACTGGATACTAACTAAACCATGTGGCTTCCAATTTACTTTTGTCAGTAGAATTGAACAGATTAACATGCACTGCAATTACCTTAGTAACACATGGAAATTATTGCTATGCAAAGAAAAGTTTCCATCTTTAAATACAGATGGAAAATTCTTAAAGCAAGTAACTTTATGAATAAATGGAAAACGTGAAAGATTTTTCTTGCCCAGTATTGTTTTTGTGTACTATATAAGAACATGAATAGACAAAAGCTGGATTTTTTTTGTTGCTGTTGTTTAAGTGACATTATGTTGAATAAGGAAGAAACAGCAGTGCTGAGAGAATTATTGTTAAGTAAAAACTGAATGGCACTGTGTGGTTGATAAGGTGTTCAGGCAATAAATAAGATAAAACCACATAGCTCAACACAGACAGCTCCTCAGTTGAAGGAATAAGTTGTAGCTTCAGGCATGTTGACTTCAGTCTCCCAAACATGTTCTCCTTTCCAAGAAGTCACATTACACACCTTTACCAGACCATCTTTGCCAAAGGAAGTAAACACAAGCTGGAACTAATACCAGCTCTTCCTACACCTTGGCAGGGTGTACAATTCCTTAAGACAGACAAACATACTGTTATGCTGTACTGAATCGTAAATAGCCAGCTGCATGAAGAGTTTGCTGCAAGGGGTTGCAATCCTTGAGAAAAGAAAGGATTTGAGAAACATCTCATTACTTGAAGTGTAGCAAGAGATATTTTTATTCTGGGAACGTGGAATAGAGAATTCATGTCATCTCTTTCAATAACATAACAGCCATCTTGGGCCAAGGCAACAGTCCATTAGGAAGCATCAGCTGATGAATGTTGTCAACAGTGTGATACGAAGCTGAGTGTAAGAACAAGGAAAGTACTATTCTTTATTTATCAAGTACACCAACTCTAGCTTCTGGTGGTGTGATGATTGTGGAAAAAAAAAAAACAAACTCTCTCTGACCTTCATTTCATTGTATTAATAGTTTTACAGTTTTCTCCATTACATGACCGATTAAATCAAAGTTAAAAAAAAAAAGAAAATGTTTTTCCAAGTTCAAAGAATTTTGCAAAACTTTCTGGAGATGGATCTCAATCCCCATTCCCGTTTTGTAAATCTTAACCATATGCGTTAGGACTGAAATACACAGAGAAAGGACAAACCATATGCTTTGCTTTATTGGCTCATTAAGTCACAAACATTCTGGACCTCATTTCTGACCAGAATTGATGTGTTGAACATTGGGAACATGTATTTCTTCATTCACCTCACATCGCCCACAATAAATATTACTGCTTACATATGTCCCTAAGTTCTGGAAGAGGCTTGTAAAATGCTTGCAGATTTCCAACCATCCAAGACGATATGCTTCCCCAGCGTTGAGTGGCACGCCAACGGGACAGCACTGCTACTTGCATTTACCAGAACTTGGAAAGCCTCAGGTTGTCACTGCTCTCTGAATGTGCTCATGAATACCACTTTATACAAGACGCTTTAGAAGAGACTCAGGATGAAATTCTGCTCCCAGTTATGTCTGTTCAGTCTCAGATCAAAGGGATCACAAAGTTGAGAGAAACACCTTTCTTTAGAAATCATAAAAACTCATTGGCATACTTCCTCCCCTCTTCCCAAAGCAATAGGATAAATTTTCTCTACAAGTCAAACCACTATCAATATGATCCAACAAATATTTAAGCCTAACAATCTCAGCAGTACCATTTAATACCCACAAAGGAGATTTAAAAAAAAAAAAAAGCTGCAGAAATAGCCTATGACATTTAACAGTCTTGTGCAATACTGTATGATGCAAGTGTTAAAATAGCTACTGTTCCAACAAAGAAAAAAATATATATTCCATACAATATTACTACCATATCTGGTCTTTCAAATTTACTCAATTATATAGAAGACAGTCACAGCAATTTCTGACTGATACTTTCATGTAAATAAGAGTAAAAAAAGTGTTTCATATAACTCATTTTAAGACACCTGAATTTGCAAAAAGATTTTCACTATTGGAGATACCACATGAACACCTGATTCTATCTCCCCCACTCCCAAGCTCAGCAGCAAAATTGCTGTTTCATTTCAGTAGTACTGGATCCATATCCTACTAAGCGGGCTTCCTTCCTAAGAAGGAAGTAGCACTTGCTCTTGGAATAAGAAAGTCTATTTCTGCACATCAGAGTGAAAAGCTCCATCTTCTCATTTATGGCTTACCTTGGCCCTGGGCATCACTGATGAAGAAAGCTGTGACAGCTAAAAAAGCCAAGAGGAAACAGCTCTGTATCTCATACCGACCAAGCATCTTCTTCCCCTCAATGCACACAGTATCAGCAGGTCTGAAAACACATAGAAGAAAAAGATTTATTAAACCTGCAAAGATAAGGCATGCACTTTAATCGAAAGGTGGACAAAACCTGGATTCCATTAAAAAAAAAAAGGAATTTGCCATAGACATCAATGGAGCCAAGACTTCATCCTGACAGTGGTCTTATAATCAAAGCATATTTTACCTGAAAGAGACAAGAACCCCATTCGGGCTACTCAACAGTTCTAAAAATTTGGCCCATGTAAAGAGAAAATGGATATTCTTTGCTAGGCTTATATGAGTAGTGGAAGTAGAGTTTGCTGTGCATAACAAGGTAAAATGGGTGTCTCTATACAGTCCAGTGTTGCAAGCACCTTATCAAGATACCTGCGGTAGAGATCTCTGAAGCTTTCAGTAACAAAGTAGGACTAAAAGTCATCTAGTTTATACGCAGAAAGCATCCAGAATGGGATGTATTATAGCATTCTGTAGTACATTAAAAAAAAAAAAAAAGAGAGAGATAACTGCCCTACAAGCCTACCATAAAATAGCAAATATGTATACTCAATAGCCCCAGTGAAAATTACTGATCAGTTCAACTGAGCAATTTTGCACATCAGTTCTCAAAAAAGGCAGAACTTTGTTCTATGGAAACAAGTTCTCTTCTCGCTGTCCTCTACAGCCCACTCCGTTTTCCTTTTTCTATCTTATTGAACTTCTGTGCTGTCTGTTGTGCTACCTGGTACTTACAGTGACTAAAGCAGACATAGCTCAAAAGGCAAGCAAGCTATCAGCTGAGTAAGCACTAGTTCTATTTGTGGGCAATGCCATGGTCAAAAATATTTATTCTAACTTAATCAATTAGGCAATTTGGAACATCAACACTTTGGAGTGCAGCACTGTATGAGCACTCAAGGTAGTCCTAGGTGAACTAGGTGGGTTAGAGGAAGCAATTCTGATGCCAAAGAACAAGTTCCAGAAGGGGTAATTTGACTGCCCACAGAAGCTATGTTAAGAATAGTACAAATTCCATTACCTGAACTTGGCCTTTAACACTTTCCAGTACAGTTATTCAACATATACAGAAGCACCTCTAAAGATACATCAACATGTGGTTGATGGTTGGACTCTATGATCCCAAGGGTCTCTTCCAACCTGAATGATTCTATGATTCTATGTTCATAACACCATGCTTATAAACATTTATCTATCATTCAACTTTACTGCACTAGTTTTACTTTATTTTCTGGGATAGGAAGAAGAATTTTTGCTGCCCTCTCCTGTTAGTACTTAATGGGAGAATTAAAGAGGATTGATGGTACATTTCTTGCTGTCAACAAAGAGTCAGCATTTGAAAGCTTACTTTGGTAATTTTTGGTTCATGTAATTCTGTTTTGCAACTCCCTCCCATTTACCTCCCATGTTGTTTTCTCTAATATTCCCAAGATGCCATCATTGGATTTGCCTTCCATGTTTCCATTGTCTTCTGAGCAAGGCACAAAGCAAGTGGTTCAACCACTGTATAACACAAAAGGCAGGCTGAAGTACCTCAACCATTATGAAATAGGTAAGAGGATAAGACCTACTTCTCCTTCTTTCCAAGTATTTACAGTTTGCCAGAACTTGGTAGGTCTACCGTTGCAAATCTGTCATGAATGCTTGATTGTGCCACCTAGAAATATAAAGGGCTTAACCATTGTGAATTCTATCCCCACAGGAGGTTGCCTAAATTTTAGCCAAATTATCAACGCATTTCACGCTACTTAAACATATATTTTGAATTCACCTCTTACAGTATAAACCTCTTAAGACAGAGGCAAACAGCTAAATCCAACATCAAAAATGTGCACCAAAACCTATCTTAAGACACATCCTTCAGATGGAATTCAGAAACCTGAGCAAAGCACCCGGTTTCCTACTACATGAGCACGGAGCCAGACACCCCAGGACTAGCCAGCCAGACTAGCCAGCACAGTCAGCAGACAGTTGCCTAGTGACAGGCAGCAGGAAAAATTAAGACAGTTAAGTCTTAAACAGTCTGAAATGCACCCCGTGTGTATCTCACATTGGGTATCGAAGCTTCTCCCCTCACTCAGGAATACAAGCCGGACTAAGTAAATGCAGACTCTTCAAAGAACAGCATACAAGTCATTCTGCAATGCAGTCACCACTGAAGATGTGTGGATTTCTTTCCACGTAATAACCCAGCCATTAAAATATTTGCTCACGGTGGTGGCTCAATTCCCCATCAGCTATATTTGATATAAACCCTCATCCCAAATATGATAAATACTAACTAGCAGGTAATCCTGTGTAGAAACATCCTCCCCTGCTGCTTTTAGAGACAAGCCATTGTGCAGAGACAGAAGATGTACTGGGATACACACAACCGGTGCTGGGTAAACTGGGCAGGAGCTCACCTCCGCAGTGACCCGTGCTTCCAGGGTTCCCTGAACTAGGAAAGGCAACCACCCGTCTGCAGCCACCTGGTGGCTGACATCATCTGGGAATAAAAAGAAATAGCCTCTTGCTGCTTTTCATACGTTTCACCTTTCCTTAACTAGCTGGTGCGACGGTGATCTGACAGAACAGCCCTGGCAGCAGAGACCAACCTCTCCCAAGCGAGAAGCCCTGCCCGTGAGGTGAGCCCCGCTCCCACAGCTCCTCTCCCGGGTGGGATGCCAGGCAGCCACCCACCCACCCACCCGTGTCTGGCACCAGGGCACCTTCTCCCGAGGGAACAACCTGCTTCTGAGACCTCCCAGCCCGGAGGAAACCCCAGGCAGACCCCCGTGCCCC